>NC_080422.1:70604233-70674233 GCF_029873635.1 Malania oleifera | reverse complement strand
TACCGATGGCAAGAAAAATAGTATAGAAACAACGAATCAAAGGGAGAAGACAAAAACTAGATTCTTAGAGAGAAATGAGAGAAATGAAACTACAAAAGTCACGATTCAAGAGAAAAAAAAAACATTGCTTATTACCAAATGATAGTATATATTGCTTCAATATCAGCCTTTATTTTTTTTTCTTTTTTTTTTGCTTCCTTTTCTTTTTGACTATCTCCTTCTTTTCTTTTCTCTTTTTTTTGACGTCTTTTTTTTAAACTTGGTACATGTCACAAAACAAGAACAATGAAACAAAATGAAAGATAAAAAGATAGAATGATAGCAAGAAATGAATGATAAAAAGATAGTAAACCTGATTTTAGAGCCTAAGCTCTGATACCAAATGATGCGAACCTCAATCGACACGCGTTGAGACCCAGCAAACAATGTTGGAATGCTTTCCCAAGAAAGCTAAAATTCAGATTTTGATAGGAAACTCCGACCCAACATTTATAAATGAAATGTGAACCGAAAGTATAAACAAACCCTAACCCAATAATTATAGCTTAATCATGAACCGAAGGTATAAAATTTGAATGCCACAAGGAAGAATCCTTGATAAGTTCGAAAGTTCTCTAAAGAACCAAAGAAGAAACAAATCCTCACTTTTTTCTTAATTTCTATTCAATGATCCCTTTAGCTCTTACAATGGTGAGATATATATATAGTTAGCATGGGGGAGAAGGATATTAAACACTTAACATTTCCCACACAAACATGGGAGACAAGGACATTAAATACTTAGCAATTCTCACACAAACATGGGAGACAAGGACATTAAATATACCAACTTACTAGACACATTAATGACTCACAACTTACTAAAAACCCATGCAAGCAAGTTGTCTTACAAATTACAAATTAAATGTAAAGACAAAAAGCCAAAAAGTCAAATCCCACAATTGTATAGCACACCATTAATAAGGAGATTACAACCATTAAGCAAGATTAGCTCCATCAAAAACTTGGATTAAGTTTATTAAGCCTTCATTATTCTTTGGGCCAAGCCTGAAGTGCCCCGTTTTTGAATGAGCCCAAATATCTTGAATCAGCCCATGAAGTGCTTCTTTGATTTCTTTGGATCTCGCTCTAGTGATAGGCCCAACATGAACATGCAATGGATCCTTTGATGGTGCTTGTTGATTCTTATCACCAACTATCTTAAGGTTCCATTATACCCTTGCTTTAATAGAGACCAAGGAACCAATTACAACCCTTGTTTTAATTTAATGAAAATAAGGTAACTAAAACAACCTTTTTTTTAGGAGATCAAGGAACTAATAAAAATTCCTTACAAGGAAGGATACATAGACTTAAGCTCACAAAAGAACTCTTAAAGAATAATCAAATATGAGGTTTAAGTGTTTTGGTGTTCTTTCAAAATGCAATCAAATAAAACACAAAGAGAGAATAAAAAGAGACTGAAAGTACAAACACTTGTATATTTAGTATAGGTTTGTTCCCTATAGCTCTCAAGGTTTACAAGGGGGCATATATAGACTATAAATGAAAACTAGTCATTTTTCTGCCTATTGGAGCCTTTTTGCCTTTCAAACTGATCAATTGCTTTTCAAGGTTTGATCGACCGCTTATTAGTCATTAGATACAAGAAGAATATTGTTGCAAACAAAACTTCTTAGACCGATCGACCGCCTTCAAGGGCCGGTTGACTATCTCTAGCCTCTGCTTAGGCTGGTCAATCGCCCCATGAGATCGGTCGACCACCCTTTAGCACAAGGTCTAGGATCATTCTACTTTTTATTCTTCTTTTTCTAGTTTTGGTGCATTAGTGTTATATCTTATATTTTCTCATAGTTTTACAAACTAAAATACATTAGAATGAGAGAGAAACACTACAAATAAATAAATTAAAGTCTTCATTATCTTCTTTTAATTCTTCAACTTTTCTCCAACTTCATCGACTTAAATCCTACAGAATATAACTTAACGACAAAGTCATTAGTCCATAATAGTTTGTTATCATCAAAACAATGTTAATGAAACCATAGGACTAACAATCTTCCTCTTTTGATGATGGCAAACTATTTGTAAAAATAGGAACAAATACTAAAGCATTTAAATCACACACAAGTTTCAATTTTTCCAATTTTTCCCCTTTTGATACCATCAAAACCAACATAAGAGCTTTGAGGCAAATGATTTCAAGATTAAAACACAAAGCTTCAATTACAACATGTATATGACAATAGATGATACCAAATTAATCCATAGTCATATGCAAAAATTGATACTAATTGTTGCTGATCAAAAGTTAATTGAATGAAAGCCGATACTAATTAACTTTAAAAAAAAAATTATACTTGACAATTTCTCCCCCTTTGTCAATATCAAAAAGAAAAGATGGGTTGTATGAATTTTGCAAAGTAGACAACAATTTTGAGAATTAAGTTTGAACCAAGATGTTATAGTATCAAAGAAAATGCATATATTCGTGATTTTTAAAGCTTCTATCATATTTTCATGATTCATCAAAGACCAAGATTCTCAAAAGTTTCAAATTTTCATCATGGTAAAATATTTAAGGTTTGCAATCACAAAAATGTTGACAATCATGCTTATGTTTTCAAAAGGATTTTTCTTTTCTTTTTTGATTACATAGGAACTCCAGCCATGAACAAGCCCTTCGGACCCCCTAGTGCGACACCAAACCTACGGATCAGCGTCCTCCCCCTAGGTTTTGCTGATCAGATAAAGTCCGGAATGCGAACACAGTTTCCATGCATTAGTTGGATGTTCGACCAAAAAGGATTTTTCTTTACACATATGTTTGCTTTCCCTTGGTAAATATCAAAAAGGATTTTAGGAGGGAGGTCTTAGAAATGAAATTCGTGTAACAAAATTCTTAATTTTCTCAATAAACATCAAGATTTCAATATGATCAATAATAAATGCAATATGCTCAAATTCATCAATGTATTCAATCAAGCTCTGTTGGAATTGTGTGTGTTATCTTACATCATTTCCCTTGGCATACACTCTCACAAAAATACATATATGATAAAATCTTCTTTGAGAGTTTTGCTAGTGTGATTATTCACATAGTATTTCATATATAAATATTGATTGGGAAAATCATTTCTTTGCTTTTGAGTCTTGGCATTCTAATTGCAAGACTTGAAATCTTGCATATTATTTTTGATGTTTTCTTTGCAAGCTTTTAACCCAAGATATCTATCGTGGTTGTCATTTAAAAATATCTTTGAGATATTTGATTTGGGTTGATTAGATTCTTTGATTGTTCATATTGTGAATATACCTTCTAGAATCAAAGATCAAGGATCTCACTCACTCACACATATACATATATATACATACTATTGTGAGTTGATATACTATTTAACCAAATCTCACTTGAGCATTAATTCTCTATCATACTTGAGTGCATTGATTATATTGTGCTTATTTGTTGTACATTTTGCTTGTGTTAGAAGCATTTATTTGTACACAAATTATTATCTGTTGTATTTGTTGACCTTATAAGTCATATCCCGTTTTGATTATGACAAATATCATAGTATTTAACGTTTTCTGTGAGTTTGTGCGCATGATTAATTTAGATATCATATGGAGACTAGAAGAAAATGAAGCCCTAGAATGTTTTCATTTGTATTTGTATTTTACATTATTCATTCGGACCTGTAATATATGGTCTGTAATAACTACATCACTTGTATGATAAGATTACTTACTCAAGTGACCTTAGAAAGACCCTAGGTAGGGGTGAGCATAATTCGGGGAAACCCGAATTAACCGAATTCACCGATCAATTTCGGTCGGTTCGGTTCGGTTAAAAAATAGGTCGGTTCGGTTCGGTTATGGATGTACCAAATTTCGGTTAATCGGTTATCGGTTCGGTTAAAAGAAATTTTAATTCGGTTAACCGAATTACCAGAAATAATAATAAATTAAAATTTAAATATAAACTAATAATATATATATATATATATATACGCGGGATGGGGGAAAGATTATTCTAAGAGAAATTAAAATTATGAATTGAGTTTTAAGATTATTTTTATTACGTAAAAATAAGACTAAAGTTTGAGATTGCGTAAAAATAAGACTAAAGTTATAATTATAATCTATTTTTAATAATTAATTTAAAATAAATTCGGTTAAATTCGGTTAACCGAATTACCCGAAAAGGTAATTCGGTCGGGTGAGGTTCGGTTAACATCTCTTATTCGGTCGGTTCGGTTAATAAAAATCATTAACCGAAAATTTCGGTTAATTCGGTTAATTAACCGAATTTGACCGAACCGACCGTTTGCTCACCCCTAACCCTAGGTCCTTGCATATAACTTTAAACTCAAAAAGGACCTAAAATGTTAAGTTTGAAAGGGCTTCAGGCGATTGAACCAGGCATGTTAAAAATGCCTTGGTCGACCAAATAGTTTACTGGTTAAAAGATTGACTTGGGTCAAGTGACCGAACCAAAATGAGCTGAACATTCACGGTCAACCGAACCCTGAATGAAGACATTTTGACCTTCCTCAGGCGCCTGAACTTCATGTTCATTTACACCCCGGGCAATCGAAATGGTAAGTTCGGTAGACCAAACTTAGTGTCAGGTGACCGAACCTTGAGTATTTTGGAAAATTGCCTTAACCTCAGCCACCCAAACTTTACCTTGGGTACCTGAACCTCAAAATAAGCTTTTTTTTATATGAGTGTTCGGGCGAAGAACCCTATGGATTAGGCGACCGAAACTCTCGGGTTGCCTGAATTTTAACTGCAGTAATTAGGGGTAAATTTGGGTTAAAGGTCATTAAAAATTTTCTAAAATTCTAGATAGGTCCCCAACGGTCAAAAATCAAAGGTATCCTATATATATCATTTCATTTGACCAAATTAGAGGTGATTGGCAAAAAGTGATTAAGAAATTCTCTCTCAAATTTTTCATATTGCTTTTTGCTATATTTGTTACATTCCAAGCATATATTTGAAAATCTCTCTTAGATACTTTCTCGCAAACATCTTGTTGTAATAGAGAGTATATTTGATTTATTCCCATCTCTTGCAAATCAATTGCAAGATTGAAGGGAGTTGATTGTGGTCATTGTTTATATCCTTACAAACCATTCTCTTGGCAAATACTCTTATATACTCATATGTATTTGAAAATATATTTTTTTGAGAGTTCTTGCTTATTTGATCTCTCCCATAGTATTTCATTTATAAATATTTGATTGGAAAGATCTTGATTTTTGCTTGCTAGTCTTGGCACTCATATTGCAAGACTTGAAAGCTTCCATACAAACTTTGATATTGGTTTTGCAAAACTCAATTCAAATATCTAGTGTGCTTTACATTTAGAAAATCTTTGAGATATTTGATTTGGATTGTGATTAATTTCCTTTTATTATTTGTTTATTGGAAATCATATCTTGAATCAAAGGTTGAATTCTCACATATACATACACTCACACATCTTAGAGAGTTTACATATTGGATCACACTGAACATTAAATCCATATCATTTGTGAGTGCACATATTTGGATCATATTGTCGTACAAATCTGCTTGTGTTAGAAGCATTCTTACTTGTACAAAAATTTTATTTGATTGTAATTCAGGCATGCCTTGAGGTAGGTCTTCTCCACCTCGTTAAGGAGAGGTTGTAAAGGTTGATGTCAGCCTTGGAAATTTGACCTGGTTGTAATTGGTGCCGCTCTACCCATTAAGTGAGCAATAGTGGTAATCCTTGGGCTCGCGAGTTGAGACAGGGACGTAGGCACGTTTGCCTAATCTCGATAACATATTCGGTTTTACCTTTACTTTACTTGCTTTATATTCTGCTTCTTGCATAATCCAATTTCTTTACTGAATATACTGCTTATCTAATTGACACATTATTGTATTTGATTGAGAAAAACTGGAATTGTGTTGCATGTGCTGAAAATATGTTGATTTATCATCTCTGCAACTTGGTACATATTTAAACTGACCCTAGGTTGTGCATTGCTACTGTTGGTTTAGATAAACCTAAGAAGATTTTTTCTTTTTTAAATATCCAATTCACCTCCCTCTTGGGATTGTACCAAAGTCAATAGTATTCCCGACGTGTGGTTGGAAGAGGGAGTCTTGCCTTGTGAAAAATCCCAGATTTGCTCATGCCTGGTTAGGAGAGCACCATATTGGTTCAGACTCGGTTAGGAGAACTAGGTGCACCGGCTTATAAGGTGTTGTATTAGGTGTTGCTCCACCCGTTAAGTGAGCTTTAGTGGAATCCTCTTACCTGTTAGCTTGAGGCGGGGACATAGGTAAGTTTGGCCGAACCTTGATAACATTTCTTATGCCTCATTTTAATTTTCGCAATTTATTTTCTGCACTTGAATGTTTATGTTTTTATTATTGTGAATGATTGAGAAATACTAAGCCTGGTGTATCTGTTTTATTTATTTGCATAGTTTTATATTGTTGGATTTTTGGTATTTGCTTAGAAAGATCCTAGGTTGAGTTATACTGGTTGCAAATTGAATTGAACCTAGACATAAATTTTTAAATACCCAATTCATCCCCTCTTGGGAATTCACCAATTCCAAGAATTGGTATTAGAGTCTTGTGGTAAAAAGCTTAACTGCTTGTGTCAAAGATCGTAATGGCTCATGTTGGTGTATCCCCATTATGTGAGGGACGATCATATACCAATCTTCCCTTATTTTGTGGTGTCAACTTCACCATCTGGAAAATAAAAATGAGTGTCTTCATAAAATCAATGAATTGGAGGGTTTGACAAGTGATTACTAAGGGAATTTGTATGCCTGTTAATTAAAATGATATTAATTTAATGCATGCAAATTCACATGTCATGGATTTACTGTATTGCACTTTAGATTCTTATTTTCTACTTGAGATTATGACATGTTCTAGTGCAAAGGATATATGGGAAGAGTTGGACAGGAACTATGGAAAGGCAAAAGAAAAGGAGACCATCACTGTGAAGTATTTAAGCTCAAATGGTCACAGGGAGGTAAATCATGCATTAATAACGCCAATCAATGAAGAGGTATATGATTCACCTCCTATTTGATGATTCTTGTGTCAATTGTTGCAAAATATCATGTGTTGAATCATTTGTCAAATTTTGTGATAATACTATAAATGATTCATGCAATGATTCTCGTTAAATATTTTGTGATATAACTTGTGATGAATCATCTGCTAAATCTTGTGATATACAGGCTGATAATTATGCATGCACTGATTATGGTGATAATTCTTGTATTAAATTTTGTGATGAATCTTGTGCTAAATTGAATAATGAAAGCATGCCTTCATGTGACAAGCTAGAAAATGATTTATTGAAAATGAATAAGTTTTTAGCTAGGATGTCTAAGCTGAAAGTCTTTTTGAAAAATCAAACAAAAGGATGGCTAAACAATTTGAGGAACTAATAGCTTACCATGCCATTCTAGAAAAGAAAATATGGTAAAGATATAAAAACTTATCTACAAGAAGGGTGAAATGGGAGATTATAAATCCTTAAGAATTAAAAAGAAAAATCTTTTTAAAAAGGATTTAGAGTCATCATATAAATCCCATAATCATGCCTCATCATGGAAACATAATATTAGTAAGGATAGCCTTTCATGAAAAATTCAAAACTTGCTTACAACATAAACATCGGGTTTAACTGTCTATCTAGAAGTGCTAAAGGCTTGGACATGAAAATGGTATAGGTTATTATGAAAGGAACTCTCATAAAACCGGAGGAAGAGCATATTCAAATTGGAATTATATAATCATATTATTCTTCCTTAGAATTTAGGATTAGTGAGAGGTTGTGGTGACTAAAAGGCTTGGGGAGTGATGTATAATTAAAATGAAAATTCTTGTGTATACCTTCACTCATATTAAAAATACTAAGAATTTTTAGATAACCAAGTCAATATGAAATCTCATGTAGAATATCCAATCTGAACTTAATTCATACACATCATAATGATCAGATAAATTGTAAAAATATTGGCAGAAGCCTGCTTGAAGTTGAAAATCCACTTCCAAATGGACAATGCATATTTTCCTGGTAAATAAATCTTAATGCTTAACCCTTGCTTAAAGTTTGAAAATCCTCAGTTAAGCATATTTTGTCCATTGCACAAGTTTGACCTTTAGGAAACCCATTTCATACTATATATCATCTAATCATAAACTTATCTTGGAAGCCTTAAATCAATGATCAAAATTTAAGTCATCACTCTTGACATAAGCACTGACCTTTATAAATTCCTATTATACCCAGTGCTTATTCAAAGGCATCTTTCCATAATCAAAATTAGGGACATCCACTAAGGGAATCAGGTTTTATAGTCCAAATCAAAAGGTTCCCTTTGAGCTTAAAATATAGAAGTCTTCTAATTGTGAAGCCTTCTCCTCCATAAGAATTCTTTTCCAAACCTTGATCAAATCTGGTAAAGATTTTTTTTTTTTTTTCTGATCATTGGATCGTATCCTGCTCTAAATCGTGAGCATGTCTTAAGGATACTTTGCAATCACCGAAGAGCATTGTTCAAGATATTCTTATACTTCTTATTGCTCTTTGCCTAAGGTGTGGACATTTTCGCTAGCACGAAAATATTTTGAAATATGTCCTCTTATTAATACTCTTCTGAGATTTGCATGCTAGTGGTGGATTTTAGGTTGTTGAATGTTTAAAATGAATTATTTGTTGAATACAACCACATTTCAGGTACATATTTTATGGGAAAATGACTGATTTACAGACAGCATGCTACCGAAATTTTGTTAAAATTTTCCTAAGATAAAACCATGTACAAAGATGATTATGATAAAATTAATGGTTACAATATTTTTGAAAGGATGAGTGAAAACTATTTGAATATTAAATTTCATCCTTGCATAATCATTGAGAACAATTAGGGGAGCTCAATTCCATCCCTATAGAAAGAGCTTAAAGAATTCATATGCATCAATTTGCTTCTTGAATATTGAGGCTCTTCAAAAAACCCGAACATCATTTCTAGCTCTTAAAGCTATATGATTAGATATGGAATGTTTTCAGGGTTATGAATATTAAATCATGCCTTAATATATATTTTTTGATGCATTTATAATCTATAGGGAGACTAAACTGGCTGCTCGTTTAAAACGAATTAATTAATATCCAGTATAGTTGTTCAAAAAGTTTTAAAATGATTGCTTATACTTTTGACATACTTAGTGAAATTTATCTTGATGAGTATAAGTAGCTTATTTCATCTAAGCTTGGATTCAAATCGAAAGGGGGAGCGTATAAAATTAAAATTCTATCTTTTTATGCTCACCAACTTGTTTAGCTTAGATATATTTTGAATTCATTGTGGCTTGTGCTAAAATGTATTGTTTTTCTATGTTGTTTTAGCCACAGTCATCTATTTTTGCCATATGATCCCTGTTTTCAATTTTCTAATATTTTTGGGATTTATGTAGTTGGTTATTCTGGTTATATTTTTACATTGTACTTAAATGTTTAACCAAAATAATGTTGCTTGCTTGAGCATTGCAATAAAGGTTTTTTTTTTTTTTTTTCAGCAAGCACATTCCCTGCATTTTTTGGTAACACCATTAGGGGAAATAATTTTTATTTTGTCTGTGTTTTATGGCAAGATATATTTTCAAAACTAAATCTTCTATCTCTTGCCTTATTATATATATTTATTTGTTTCTGAATTGCATAACTAGTTAGGTGATTGTATATGAAAATGCATGCGAACTAGTTAGACTGAAATCATGCTCAAACCTTCTCTTCGCTTCATATGTCGTGTGCTCTACATTAAAACCTTTCACGGGTCTTATGATGTGTTTTAACTAAAATGGTTTGCATATAATTCTGGTCTAACTTGGTTTGCCGTGTCATTTCAATCCTTAATGACTAGTTATACTATTGTGGGTGCTTACTTGAAAATTTTTTTTAATCAACAATAAAATTATTTATGCCCAAATGCTTTTATTTTCTTATGCCCAAATATTACATAAAAAAAGGGAGTTGTTTTAAGCTAATTCCTTTTGGGGGAGTTCAATAAGCAAAAACTTTTAATGCTCAATTTTTCTTTTACCTTAACCATTTTGCTAATACCAAAAGGGGGAGAATTGTTTGAGCAAAATATTGCATATCTATTATTCTTATAATTTGAATGGTCTGAGCTTAAATGTGCTTTAAATGCCAAAACTAAATGCATAATTAATTTAAAATGTCTTCTGTCTTAGATATGCTTGAGCTTTACTGCTTATCTTTATATTATACATATTTTTAGGGGGATCCCTTTCAGGCTGAACCCATTTTACTCTGGTGCGTTTGTCATCATCAAAAAGGGGGATATTGTTGACTTTTTGAGTCCAATCTCTATTTTGATGCTGACAAATTATATGCATCTCACGTGTGCATTTAGTGTTTAAACAGGTCTATATCTTAACATGCACATGTGATAAAGGGAATCGAAGCTAGAAGGAACTTAAAGAGCACATACTCCTGGCGTATTCCATGGGGAATATGAAGAACAAAGAAGAAGACGTGTTCATCTTTATTTATATTGCATTTAATCTTTGGGTCTGTAATAATCTAAATGGTCAGTAATAATGCTCTGCATGCATGATAGGTATGAACGCTTAATGACCATAGATTTACCTATAGGAACCAATACCCTTAAGATAAAATGTCACAGTTTATTCACACAGGGTTGAAAAAGTTCAAGGGCCAAAATGGATTTAATAAACACTTCGGTCGACCGTCAGTCGACTAACGCCAAATTTTTTGGGCTTAATTTAAAGCCTAGGCCTTAGGCTCACCTTAGGTCCCCAAGCACTTTATGAAAAATCCCTTAGAAACTCAAAAGTAATATCTATGTGAACAGGGGTGTCTTTCTAATCAAAATCAGGACCTAACTTAACTTTGAAAGATCTTTGGGCGACCGACCAGAGGGTGTTATAAATGCCCCGATCGACCAAACTAGTAAAAAGTCAATTCTTTGACTTAGCTTGGGTGACTGATCCATATTTGAACTAAATGTCCATAGTCGACCGAACCTTAAAGCTGTCTCTTTTTGAAAGTTAAGATGTAGTCCCAAGAGGGAGGTTGAATTGGGTTATTAAAATTTATTTTAATTCTTTTCAAGATTTCTTACCCACTTGTTACTTTAGAAAACACACATCAAAAGCTAAGTTGCTTAAGCAATCCATAACCCAATACTTAAACAAACATTCAACCAGTCGTCAACGTAAAATAATCAATCACAAAATATCAAGGAGAATTTTTCTTCTAGAGTTAGCCATATGCTATGAGCATAAGTTCATTGCACCTACAATACCTTAATCAGTTGTATTTCATATTTTTCACTTATAGGCTTCGTTAGTGATTGATTTTCTAAATATCAAGTATGTTATGCTCTAAAAATTTTTAACCTTAAGTACTTATAACTGTTCATCTACGGTTATGTGTTTTCATTCCTTAAGTTATAACTGAAATATTCACCATGATATGCATAGTTAACATAGACTTTCAGATTATGCATCAAATCTTAAAGGTAGACAAATCAATTTATATTTTATGAGTTAGGCATGTCTATTTAGGGCAAATTTATAATTATCACATTATATCTTTTAGAATTGGCTAACTTAAATTCTATAGGTTGTTGAGTCATTACTAATCCATTTCATTTTAGCATAATTTTAGCTTTTGTAACTCCTAATAAGAGAATACTTATACCTAAAATCTATGGTTTATGAACTAATCTTTCATCTTGGTACCCATACTTTCTTGGGTTCGGATGGTTTGACAAGAGATGTCTCTTTTACTTTCCAAACTTGTTTAATTTTAAAATCTTTCCTCTTTAATGGACATTCAAACTTTCCATGACACTTCTTCTTACATAGGAAGTATATAGTGCGGGTATAAGCATTAGAGGAGGTGCTAGCATAGTTTTTGGAGGCCTTTGTAAAGTACCCCATAAAGAGGTTCTTTTTCTTTGTATTTTCAACTCCATTAGACCCTATGTCTTCTTTATTCAAAGACATTCTTTGTGCACCAATCATTCTATCAAAATTTTCTTTTCCTTTAGTGAGGTTGTAGATGATTTTGTTTTGATCCTCAATTTTTCTCTTAAGATCATATATTTCTGAATTTTGTATATTTTTACCCTTTTCTTGATTTTGAGACATTTTGCAGATTTTATTTTCTAGTTTAGAAATACATAAGTCTTTTTCATCATCCATAGAAGTTTGGGATTTTAAATCTTCTAGTTCTTTTATTACCTTCTCATTCTTGCTTTCTAGTTTCTTGATTTTTAGGTCTTTTTCTCTTTCAGCAAGTTTAGAGATTCCAACTCTTTCATTACTCCTTCATTCTTATTTTTCAATGATGTGTATTGTTTAGTCACATTAACTAGAATTTTATGCACCTTGAATAGATAATTTTGAAGTTCTTCATAAGAGGACATACTCTCATCATTGGATTCTTCTGCTGAATCATCACAAGAACAATTAAAAGATTTGGATGAGGAACTTTGTTCCTCATCATCATCCCATGCCATATAGCAAGCAACCTCTTGGTCACTTGTTTCATTATCTGAATTACTCGTACTCAAATTACCCCAAGTAGTTGCTTTCATTGCCTTTTTCCTTTTCTTTTTAGAATCTTTCATAAGTTTTGGATAACCTGATTTTATATGTCCAATTTTCTTACAATTATAGCATGTTGGAGGTTGAGCTTTTGCTTTCTTTTTGCTAATTTCGTTTTCTTCTTCTTCATCTGATTTTGAGTTCTGAATTTTTCTTGTAAATTTATTCTTCCTTCTAAGAATTTTTGCAAGTTTCTTAGATAAGAAGGCTATTTCTTTTTCATCTATTTCTTCTTCATCTTCATCACTATAGTTTTCGTTTGAAGTTTTAAAAGCAATTGATTCTTGAGCTTTAGTTTTTTCACTTCTTTCATTCATAGACATCTCATATGTGAGAAGGGATCCTATGAGCTCATCTAGGGATGTATTTTTGAGATTTTTTCCTTCTGTAATTGCTGTAACTTTAGGTTCTCATATTGGAGGAAGTCCTCTAAGGATTTTACGGATCATTTCATAAGTTGAGTATGTTTTTCCTAAAGCATTGAGGGAGTTTATGATATGTGTAAACCTTGTAAAGCATCATACTCGCTTGTGAGCATGTCAATTCTACTATCTCTAACATCTATAGTTCCTTCATAGGTTACTTTTAATTTGTCCCAAATTTTTTTGGCTGATTTACATGCCATGACCCTATTAAACTCATTAACATCTAAGGCACAATATAGTGCATTCATGACACTAGAGTTTACTTGCATCATTTTGTAATCAATTTCGGTCAAGTCTTTTTCTTCTTTGGGAATTTCCTTGCCATCTACGGTTTTAGTAGGAATGTAGTCACCATGTGGCACAACCTTCCATGCTTTCCAATCCCTGGTTTGAATATATATCCTGATTCTTTGTTTCCAAAAAGTATAATTTAAACCACAAAAGATGGGAGGCTTAGTCGAGGATTGACCCTCTCCAAAGGGAGCTACTCCTAGGTGTGCTATATAACTCCTTATGTAGCTACTAGTTAGGATTTGCTACAACCCCGCCTTGATACCAATTGAAAGTTAAGATGTAGTCCCAAGAGGGGGGGGGGGTGAATTGGGTTATTAAAATTTCTTTTAACTCTTTTCAAGAATTCTTAACCACTTGTTACTTTAACAAACATACATCAAAAGCTTAGTTACTTAAGCAATCCACAACCCAATACTTAAACAAACATTCAACTAATCATCAACTTAAAATAATAAATCACAAAATACCAAACCAAGATATAGTATGCAACACTTTGCAATTTTAGCTTTGTTTGCAGCCCTGTGTATATATGTAAGCCTTGTGTTGATGGATTTGATTTCTTAATATGAATCACAATATGAAATCCAACACTCTTTCCAAAAACTTAGACTTTAAATAAACTTTCAGTTGATAAGTCTTAGGTGTTAACCAATGAACGTACTCCCTTACGATTTTCGTAATTTGTATTGATAACATACTTTCTTTTGATTTTTATAAATCCAAAATTCAAATTAATCTTTAGTTTATTTAATATCCTATCCACATAGTGTATATGTTCAAAAATTAATTCAACCACGCAATTAATATATGCTGAAAAGTAAAGAGAGTAAGGAAGGAGAGTGACACCATGTTTTTTACAAGGTTCAACTTATCCCCAGCCTACGTCCTCGCCTTTAGCCAATACCACCAAAGGATTCCACTAAACCACTCCTTTTCAGGCGGAGCAAACCATTACAAGTGATACTCCATGCTCAAACACTCCTTTAGTAGGCCAGAACAATGCCTCTCCAAATGATACCCCACACTCGGTCACTCCTTCAATAGGTTAGAGCAATCCTTTTTCAAGCGATATCCCATGCTTGGTTACAACGATCCATTAACCCTGAACCATCAAGAAACAAGAAACAAGTAGAAGAGACTTATGTATAAGAATCACTCTCAAATAGAGTAGGTTAGTACAACACTCAGCACAAAATATACTTCAATGTAAATTTCAATATAAAGAAATTGAAACTCAACTAAAACCTATCACCAATATAATCTTTCTTTGAATGAAAAATTCAGACTTTAAAGCTCAATTTCAGTGTGAGAAGATCAGTAAGAACTCAATTAAGAGAATAGCAAGATGTGTGCAAGATAGCCTTTGTGAATTGAGAGCACTTGAGAGTATGTAGTTACTGAAAATATTTCTTGGTGAATAAAATCTTTGTCTTGGGGGCTATATATAGAGTTTTAAAAAGTTAATTCCTTATTCCCCAAGTTTACTTGGAGTGTTGCTCAAGTTTGCAAAAAGTTTGAAGCCTAAGAAACCAATTTTTGAAACTTTTCCGTTAGCAATTTTTAAAAATCTCTCGAGTGGCAATCGTCTGTCATGCATGGTCAGGTGCCTCTCTCAGTTAAATTTGAAAGTCAAAACACTGATAGTCGCCTATCAAAACACTGTTAGTCGCTTTAGTTGACAAGGCAAGCGCCTGTCTGGCTATCTTGAGGTGCCTGTCACTTTTTCTATTTGCCAATCTTGAAAACATTGAAAGAGTCAGTCGCCTAGGGGTTTGGGTCAGGCACCCGTGGCTTTCAAAACACTCGTTTTTTAAGATTTTGACTTTGAGAACTCTTTTTTTAAGACCTTCATAATTTATAACTTTGAAAATTATATTTCAAGGTCTTTTAAAAATAGTTTCTAGGATTTTAATTTTTTCTAAAAGAGCTTCAATGCTTTTATATTGAGTTTTACTTGAAGTACGTACATAAGACTTCTTTAGGACTTTTGACATTCTAAGCACTCAAGTCTTCTTGCTTGTCTTCCACCTTGTCTTCAAGCTTCAATATACTTTTCCAAGTTCTTATTTATACTCTCATGATCTTCAAGCTTTAATATACTTTAGAAAGTTCTCATTTATGCTCTCATGATCTTCAAGATTTAATAGATCATCTTTGAATCCATGCCTTTTAAGTATTCTTTAAGCTTCATTTCATCATCTTTCTTTGTAGTATGAGCTTTCATTGATCTTTGTGAGCACTTGATCTTATATTCTTATTCTTGAGTCCTGTCACAGCATCACTTAACCAAATATGTTAAGTTCCTCTAATTTATTATCATCAAAATAGGATTTTAAGCCTTGTAAGGTCAACACTTTTAGCAGCCTCGACCAACCGAACCTCTAGGTCAAAATCACCCTAGGCGATTGAATAGCAAGAATCGGCAGACCGAGTCCTAGACTGAGCGACCGAACCTATGAAGGTTTGGTTTTTCGCCTTGGTTCAGCCAACTAGTCTTGTTCTCAGCCAACCGAACCCAATATGAGTTTGTTTAGGCGACCGACCCTATGAACTGGGGGACCGAACCTCTCGGGTTTATGAAAATTAATTATGGTAACCAGTTAAAAATTTAATTAAATTTTTTCAAAATGCCTAATGTGTCCCCAACGGCTATTTTTTGAAGATATTCTATATATACCCCTTATTTGTTTTGATTAGTATAGGATTAGCAAATTGATTAACAAAAATCCTCTCAAATTTTTTATACTCTCATTTGCCCATACTCCATTTTTTCAAGACTAATTTTTTAATACTCTATCTCATATTCTTTTCTTAAACCATTTTGAAATAGAGAGTATCATTTTATTAAACTCCTCACTAGCAAATTAATTGCAAGTTGTAGGGAATTGATTGTTGTAATTGTGTGTGTTATCTTACATCATTTCCTTTGGCATATACTCTCAAACAAATACATATTTGATAAAATCTTCATTGAGAGTTTTTCTAGTGTGATTATTCCCATAGTATTTCATATATAAATATTGATTGAAAAAATAATTTCTTTGCTTCTGAGTCTTGACATCCTAATTGCAAGACTTGAAAGCCTACATATTATCTTTGATATTTTCTTTGCAAGCTTTTAACCCAAGATATCTATTGTGGTTGTCATTTAAAAATATCTTTGAGATATTTGTTTAGATTCTTTGATTGTTCATATTTTGAATATACTTTTTAGAATCAAAGATCAAGGATCTCACTCACTCACACATATACATATAGATATATATACTGTTGTGAGTTAACATACTGGTTAACCAAATCTCACTTGAGCATTAATTCTCTATCATACTTGAGTGCATTGATTATATTAAGCTTAATTGTTGTACATTCTGCTCGTGTTAGAAGTATTTATTTGTACACAAATTATTATCTGTTGTATACCCAATGTGTGGTCGGAAAAGGGAGACTTGCCTTGTGAAAAGTCTCGGATTTGCTCAGACCCGGTTAGGAGAGCACCAGATTGGTTCAGACTCGGTTCGGAGAACTAGGTGCACCAGCCTGTAAGGTGTTGTATTAGGTGTCGCTCCACCCGTTAAGCGAGTTTTAGTAGAATCCTCTTACTTGTTAGCTTGAGGCAGGGACGTAGGTAAGTTTGGCTGAACCCTGATAACATCTTTTGTGCCTGATTTTAATTTCTACAATTTATTTTCCGCACTTGAATGTTTATTGAAAACTAAGGTGTAGTCCCAAGAGAGGGGGGGGGGGGGTGAATTGGATTTTTAAAAGTTTGATTTAAATATTTTTACAAATTCACAACTTTGCACACTCAATATCAACACAAACCAAATAATTTCAACAATGAGAACCAGTTAACCTATCAACCAATCAATTAAACACAAGATACTTAACCAATATATAAACTGCAGCACATCCAAGATTTAGTAATTGAATAACTCAAAGTTGAGTTTGATAATAGCCTTGTATTTATCAATATTATGCGTTTCCTTTTAACCAAGGTTTCCGTAAACGATTAATCAACGTACTCCCTTTAAGGTTTTCGCAAAAGATCAATCAACGTACTTCCTTAAAATAAAATTTTTTCTCAATCTTAATTGTTTTAGCTTCCTGCACTCAGATACACAATCACTCAATTTATATATACTGAAAAATTAATGAGCAAGGGTTGAGAGTGAGACCGAGTTTTTACGAGGTTCGACTTATACTAGCTTACGTCCTTACCTTAGGCAACACCACCTAAGGATTCCACTATAACTCTTCTTTACGGGCAAAGCAAATCATTAGAATCCCTCCTTCAATTAGGGTGGAGTCCCCTCTCCAAGCGATATCCCACGCTCGGTACAACGATTCAACCAACCTTGAACCTTCAAAAACAACAAGAGAAACAAGAAACAATTTGGTATACAATGACACTCTCAAAAGAGTAGATTAGTACAATTGAAATTTATATAATTCAATTAAAATCACAATATATAAAGATGAAGCTCAAGAAGATATCATCGAGGTTCTTTCTTAGATTGTAAAACTCAGTTAAGAATACAAGAACCGTGGCCTTTAAATCAACAAAATCTCAATAAGAGTATGAGCAAGAGTATTCAATGAGAGAGCTTTGAAAATATGAGAATTGAGATTGATTTTCTTGTTGGGTGATTTTAATTTTTAAAATCAACATGTATTTATAGAGTTAAAAAGTATATTTTCATGTTGCCCAAGTTGCTTGGAGTGTTTCCCAAGTATTGAAAGAGTTTGGAGCCTAAGAAATCTATTTTGGAAACATTCCCTTATTGTTTTAAATTTGAAAAATTGAAGGTCAGTTGCCTGAGCGGTTGGGTCAATCGCTTGAGCCTTTAATTCAGAGTATTTTTGCAACATAGTATAGGGTCAATCGCCTGACCCTAAGAGGTCAGTCGCTTGACTAGGTTTTGTCTGCATGTCAGTCGCCTGAACAGACAAGGGTCAGCCGTTTGACAGCTTCAACCAGCCTTCAGTATTTTAGTTATAATGTTTTCTATACAACCCAAAATTATACATTCTTGGTATCAAAAGAAATCTAAGAGAAAATTTCACAACTTTCATGTTGAACACTGTTTAAGATAAGGAGTTTTTGATAGAGAAAAATGCACATCAATGCGGATATAGGAAAAATAACAGAATTTGGAAAATCATGTTTTGGTGCTTTTCATTCCAAAAATAATTTTAACCTTTTTGAAATAACTTTTGAACTTATAAAAATATTTTCCAAGTATTTTAAAAGGCATCTAGGTCCAAGTATTTCTCCTAAGAGCTTCATGCATCCGTATTGAAATCACTTGAAGTACTTACATAAACACTTCTTAAGACTTTGACATTCTAAGTACTTAAGTCTTCATGTTTTTCCATCTCTTGAGTCTATCTTGACTTCCAACTTCAATTCAATTTAAGCTTTATCAAATCATCTTTGAATCCATGCTTTAATAGTATAAGCTTTATGAGATCTTCTTTATTGGGAGTATAAGCTTTCAATAATCCTTGTGTGCACTTGACCTTGTATTCACATACTTGAGTCTTGAAATATCATCACTTAACCAAATATGTTATGTTCCTATGATTTGTTATCATCAAAACAAGATTTTAAGCCTTACTAGGCCAACAATCTCCCCTTTTTTGATGATGACAAACAAGGAACAAAAATGAGTAAGCCCTAAAAGGCCTCCTTTACAGTAAGCATCAACTTAACAATATTTGTAATATCAAGATCAATATCAATTTCAATATCATGCTCATATACGTCATTTCATAGTTGAGCCAATATTAAACAATTCATATCAATTCATTATAAGCCATATACATGCTTAAGTATGCAGAGTCATGCTCAATTTTTGCCCAAAAATTCTCCCCATTTTGACATCAATCAAAAGAAGTAAGATATCAAGTAATATATATAAATACCAAGGCAATGAGCAACCCTAAGCAAAAGTATATATCTAGTGAAGACACAAACAGAACTTTGCATTCATCATGCATAAAAAGATAGGCAATAAGTCTTAAAGTAGCATAAGGAAATACAAAAGATTGAGTTTTCAATAATTTTCAGTAATAAACATAAATCATGACAAGTATAACTCTCCCTGAATGAAATGTATTTCATATTTAACATATTTAGAATTTCATTCTTGAAGTACAAACTATGTTTACATGTATAATATGAATATAAATATCATAAGAAGATATCATCATTATCAATCATCATTAGCAATCATCAATGTCAGTCATGCTTTTAAACTTATCATGTCACGCTCATGCTCAGTTTGCTCACATTCAATTTTGCGAAAATTTCTCCCCCTTTTTGTATCAACAAAAGGATAGACTAAAAGAAATATTACGCAAAAGTATTAAGGACCAAAAAAAAAAAAAAAAAAAAATTGCATTTAGATCACAATAACAAGGTCCATAAGCCAACATATATTTCAATCAAAACATGATCATCCATCATTCAGCAAAAGAAAATTTATTATCAATATCATATCATGCTCATGGATACCAATATATTTCATAGATACCAATACTAATATTTGAAAACTAAGGTGTAGTCCCAAAAGCGGGGGTGAATTGGGTTTAAAAATTTTTATTTTAATTCCTTTTAAGAATCCTTAACCTCTTTTACTTCTTTTAATGAATTCTTGACTTCTTGTTAATTTATTCAATACTCAACAAATACTTATGTCTTTATACAATTCATAACCACACAATAAAAAGAAACTTAGTCAACCAATCAAACCAATCAATTATCCAATCAACCACAATATCAAAACCAAAGATATAAGATTCAGTTTTTTATTTATTTGCAGCCCTGTAAATATATGTAAGTTTGATTCAAGCCCTATAGAGAATGAAATTTATTTCTTCAACAATAACCACAACACAAATTCCCAAACAACTTAGAATTCAAATAAACTCTTAGTTAATTTATCTTTGGGTGTTAACCAATCAACGTACTCTCTTTGAGGTTTCCGCAAAGTATTAATCAACTAACATACTCTCTTTCGATTTCCGCACTCCCAAATCGAAATTGAACTTTAATTTTACTTAATTTCCAAATTTACGCAGTACATATGATTAAGAAATTAAATCATCCATGTAGTTTATATGTATGCTAGAAATTAAAGAGAGTAAGAGAAAGAGAGTGACACCGGGTTTTTACGAGGTTTGGCTTATCCCCAACCTACATCCTCGCCTTTGGCAAAGCACCAAGGGATTCCACTATACTAGTTCCTTTTTGGGCGGAACAACACCGTTACAGACTCCTTCAATAGGCTAGAGCCTGCCTCTCCAAGTGATATCCCTTACTCGGTCACTCCTTTAATTAGGCTTGAGCTGCATCTCTCCAAGCGATACCCCACTCTTGGTCAATGATCCGAACACCTCAAATCATGCAAGAACTACACAAAAATATTAAGCAAACATTGCGTACAAGAACACTCTCAAAACATATCAGATTAGTACAATTTCAGCGCTATGTACTTCAAGAATTTAAATACCAATATGAAATAGAATTGAAGCTCAAGTATAGAGATCACCAAGGGTTCTTTAGTGATTGAGAAAACTCAGTATTAGAACCGTAGACTTGTGATTTAGTAGCAATTCAGAAGATATCTCCTAGATGGAGTATGAACAATAGAGAACTTTGAGAGAGATTGAGAGTTTCAATGCCAGAGTGGTATGTGATTGCTTGGTTACAAATTTCTTGGGATTAAGAGATTATTTATAGACTTATTAGGATTAGTTTTCTTGTTCACCAAGTTACTTGAAGTGTCCACCAAATTTTTATAATGTTTATATTTGAAAAATTAATTTTTAGAATTTTTCCATTGAAGTTTAAAAATTTGAAATCTCGTAGAGTTAGTTGGCTGGATAGGCGACTGGATAGTGTATTTCACAAAGTCAGTTGGCTAGACAGGTGGCTAAGACCCTTTTGTTTGCCAGAAAATAAATTCAGTAAATTGTCAGTTAGCTGATTGAACCACGTTAAAAAATGTCAGTTGGCTGGGCAGACCAGGTTGTTAGTCAGCTGATTGATACTAGTTCAAAATGGTTAGTCGGTTGGGCAGATTTTCAACATATAGCTTGTGTCAGTTAGCTGAACCATTCCAGTGTGTTCTGGTTTGTCGGCTGACCACTCCATTTTTTGAAAAACTTTCATTTTTTTTTTTTAACTTTTAAACTCTTTTGTTATTTGAAAGACTTGAATATAACTTGTCAAACACATTTTCTAGGGTTTTAAAAATCTAGTCTCTAAGTCCATATTGAACCCTAAAAGAGTTTCAAAAATATTTCAAAAGATATTTAAAATATGATGCCCTTACATAAAGACTTCTAAGACTTTGAACTTTCTTGGCACTTGAGTCTTCATGCTTGTCTTTTCTTTGAACTTTCTTACTTTGCTTTTTTTCTTCTCTTGCTTTTCTTCAAGCTTTGATATACTTTAAGCTTTCTCTCATATTCTTCAAGCTTTAAAATATCATCTTGAAATCCATGCTTTAAGCTTCATATGATCATCCTTGTATACATATTCTTAAGCTTTAAAAACTTGAATCCTGAAATATCATTACTTAACTAAATATGTTAAGTTTCTCTTGTTTGCTAGCATCAAAACAAGATGTTAAACCTTGTAAGGCCAACAATCTCCCCATTTTTTATGATGACAAACAATGAGCAAAGATTTGAGTAAGCCTTAAAAAGACTCCCCCTTACAATAAGCATCATCTTAACAATATTTGTAATTTCTAGATCAATATCAATACCAATTTCAATATCATACAATATCATGCTCATTACATCATTCAAGTTCAAATACTTTTCCTCCTTTTGTTACATATATCATGTTCAAAATTTCAAAATTTTTCAATACCAAGCTCAATTTTTAATCAAAACTTCTCCCCCTTTTGACAACAATCAAAAAGAGTAGGATATAAAAAAAAAAAAAATCATATTTTGAGCATATAAATATCAAACATGTATATTAAGCATATGATACCAACTAAGATTTTCATTAATTCCAGTACCAATTGAACTTTTGATTTTGATACTAACTGAAACATTAAAGAATAATACTAATTAAAAATTTATGATACCAATTAAAAAATAATTCATGACACTAATTTAAAAATTAGGGAAAAATTATAATACAAGCAATGAGACATAATACTCCCCCTGAATTTAATACATTTAAATTTGATACCAATTATGCTTTTAAGTTAATCATCCCATGTTTCAATCATTGATTCATATAATTTATATGCTCATGGATACTAATATCATATACCAATACCATATCAATGTCACAACATGCTTATGGATATAATTATTCTTGTCATGCTCAAATATTATTCGATATATTCATGAATACCAATATACTTTATAGATACCAATGCTAATGTCACATTATGCACTGCTCATGGATACTAAGTTATTTAGATGCAAATTTTTCAATTTATCCATGTGATCCATTATTAGCATGCATGGTCAAGAATTAATTTCATATTCATATATCAATATCATATCACAATTCAAAAATCATACTCAATAACTTCATGCTTAGATTTTCAACATATAGTGAGCCACAAATTATCAATATTTTCATTGTTTTTAGAAATTTCAAGATACCAATTTCAATATATACACATGTAGCATATAACATATCATATAAGCATGGAATATATCATTATCATGTGCATTGTACTATACTTTTACTTGGATTGTTTTTATGTTGCTCAAGTATTTCATTTCAAACTTGTTTAAAAATTTTACCTTTAGTTAGTCGGCTGAGCTTATGTCTAGTCGGCTGACTTATCCTTTCTCCTTAAAGGTGTTGTTTAGTCAGTCGGTTGATCTTATGTCCAGTTGGCTGACCTATCCTTTCTTTCACAATTTTTTCTGCCAAGATTTCTTCTTTATCAATGAGCTCTATTTGCTTCAAATTTTCTTTTCTTATGATTTCATATAAACATCCATATATCTTAATACTTTCTAATTGAAGCTTTGCATGATGTATTCACTGATTTGAGGCCAATAATTTTCATTAGCTTCAATAAACATTAATAAGCTTGAATAATTTTATCCTTATTCTCTATTTCAATTTATTCAATATCTTTGTATGATTTTCCATAGATTTAATGTCAATTGAAGTTGAAGGATTTAGTCATAGTATTTCATTTTGGTACCTATACTTTCTTGGGTTCGAATGGTTTAACAAGTGATGCTTCTTTAATTCTCCAAACTTGTTTTGTTTTCACACATTTCCTCTTTAATGGACATTCAAACTTAACATGCCCCTTTTTCTTATATAGAAAACATGTGGTATGTGTGTAGGCATTTGAGGAGGTGCTAGCGTAATCTTTAGATTCTTTTGTAAAGTATCTCATGTAAAGATTATTTTTCTTTTTATTTTCAACCCCATTAAATCCTACGCCTTCTTTATTTAGAGACATTCATTGTGAGCCAATCATTTTGTCAAAATTTTCTTTTCCTTTTGTGAAATTGTAAATGATTTTGGCTTGATCCTCAATTCCTTCTTAAGATCATAGATTTCTGAATTTTGTATACTTTTACCCTTTTCTTGATTTTGAGACATTTTTGTGATTTTGTTCTCTAATTCAGAGATATATTGATCTTTCTCATTTCCATAGAGGATTGGGATCTCAAGTCTTCTAGTTCCTTCATCATTTTTTCATTCTTGCTCTTTAATTTCTTGATTTTCAATTCTTTATCTTTTTCAGTAAGATTTTTAGATTCTAACTATTTTATCATAGCTTCATTCTTATTTTCTATTTTCTTAATTTTTAAGTCTTTTTCCTTTTTAGCAACTTTGAGGGATTCTAATTCTTTCATTACTCCTTCATTCTTGTTTTTCAATGATGTGTATAGTTTAGTTACTTTGACTAGCATCTTATGCATTTTGAATAAATCATTTTGTTCATAAGATGACATACACTCATCATTGGATTCATTAGAAGAATCACTACAAGAACTATTCAAGGATTTGGATGAGGAGCTTTCCTCATCGTCCCAAGCCATATAGCAAGTATAAGCAACCTCTTGGTCACTTGATTCATCATCAGAACTACTTGTACTCAAATTGTCCTAAGTAGTGGGTTTCATTGCCTTTTTCTTTTTCTTCTTAGAATCTTTCTTAAGTAGTGGACATTCCGGTTTTATGTATCCATCCTTTTTGCATTTATAACATGTGGGGATTTTATTCTTTGATTTCTTTGTATTGGTTTATTCTTCAACTGATTCCGAGTTTTGGATTCTTCTTTTGAATTTGTTCTTTCTTCTAATAATTCTTGAAAGCTTCTTGGACACATAGGCTAATTCATGTTCATCCATTTCATGTTTATCCTCATCACTAGAGTTTTTTTTTGAAGTCTTAAAGGCTATAGATTCTTGGGCTTTAGTTTTTTCATTCCTTTCATTCATTGACATTTCATATGTGAGGAGAAAACCTATAAGTTCATCTGAGGAGGTATTTTTCAAATTTCTTCCTTTCCTTATTGCAGTGTCTTTTAGTTCCTATATAGGTGACAACCCTCTAAGTATTTTTCAGATCATATCATAGGTGGAGTATGTTTTTCCTAATGCATTTAGGGAGTTTATTATGTATGTGAACCTTGTATACATGTTTGTAGTTGATTCATTTGGATTCATCTTAAATGCTTCATACTCGCTTGTGAGCATGTCTATTCTACTATCTTTAACATCAATGGTTCCTTCATGAGTAACTTCTAATTTATCCCAAATCTCTTTGGCTGATTTGCAAGTGATGACTCTAATGAATTCATTCATATCAACGGCATAATACAATGCATTCATAGCACTTGAATTTACTTGTATCATCCTATGGTCATTGTTGGTCCATTCTTTTTCTTTTTTGGGTATTTCCTTGCCTTCTACTATTTTAGTAGGAATTAAGTCACCATGTGTGGCAACCTTCCAAGCTTTCCAATCCATGGTTTGTAGATATATTCTCTCCAAAGGGAGCCATGCCTATGTGAGCCATTAAGATCTTAATATAACTACTTGTTAGGATTTGTTATAACCCTGATCTGATACCAATTGAAAACTAAAGTGTAGTCCTAAGAGGGAGGGTGAAATGGGTTTAACAATTTTTCTTTTAATTCTTTTTAAGAATCCTTAACCTCTTTTAGAATCCTTAACCTCTTTTACTTCTTTTAATGAATTCTTGACTTCTTGTTAATTTATTCAATACTTAACAAATACTTATGTCTTTACACAATTCACAACCATACAATAAAAAGAAACTTAGTCAACCAATCAAACCAATCAATTATCCAATCAACCACAATATCCAAACCAAAGATATAAGATTCAACTTTTTATTTGTTTGCAACCCTGTAAACATATATAAGTTTGATTCAAGCCCTGTTGAGAATGAAATTTATTTCTTCAATGCTAACCACAACTTAAATTCCCAAACAACTTAGAATTTAAATAAACTCTTAGTTAATTTATCTTTGGGTGTTAACCAATCAAAGTACTCTCTTTGAGGTTTTTGCAAAGTATTGATCAACTAACATACTCCCTTTCAGCTTCCGCAATCCCAAATTTTACTTAATTTCAAAATTTACGCAGTATGTATGATTAAGAAATTAAATCATCCACGCAGTTTATATGTATGCTGGAAATTAAAGAGAGTAAGGGAAAGAGAGTGACATCGGATTTTTACGAGGTTTGACTTATCCCTAGCCTACATCCTCACCTTTGGAAAAGCACCAAAGGATTCCACTATACCAGTTCCTTTCCGGGCGGAACAACACCATTACACACTCCTTCAATAGGTTAGAGCCTACCTCTCCAAGTGATACCCCTTACTCGATTACTCCTTCAATTAGGCTAGAGCTGCACCTCTCTAAGAAATACCCCATGCTTGGTCAACGATTCGAACACCTCGAATCATCCAAGAACTACACAAAAATATGAAATAAACACTACGTACAAGAACACTCTCAAAACATATCAGATTAGTACAATTTCAGCACTATGTACTTCAAGAATTTAAATGCCAATATGAAATAGAATTGAAGCTCAAGTATAGAGATCACCAAGGGTTCTCTAGTGATTGAGAAAACTCAGTATTAGAACCGTAGACTTGTGATTTAGTAGCAATTCAGAAGATATCTCCCAAATGGAGTACGATCAATAGAGAACTTTGAGAGAGATTGAGAGTTTTAATGCTAGAGTGCTGTGTGATTGCTTGGTTATAAATTTCTTGGGATTAAGAGATTATTTATAGACTCATTAGGATTAGTTTCCTTGTTCCCCAAGTTACTTGGAGTGTCCACCAAGTTTTTATAACGTTCATATTTAAAAAATTAATTTTTAGAATTTTTCCGTTGAAGTTTAAAAATTTAAAATCACGTGGAGTCAATCGGCTTGACAGGCGACTGGGTAGTATATTTCACAGGGTTAGTTGGCTGGACAGGTGGCTGAGATCCTTTTATTTTCTAGAAAATAAATTCAATAAATTGTTAATTAGCTGACTAAACCACCTTCAAAATTGTCAGTCAACTGGGCAGACCAGGTTGTTAGTTAGCTGACTGATCCTAGTTCAAAATGGTTAGTCGGCTGGGTAGATTTTCAATATATAGCTTGTGTCAATCGGCTGGGCTATTCTAGTGTATTCTGGTTAGTCGGCTGACCAATCCATTTTTTGAAAAGCTTTCATTTTTTATTTTTAAACTCTTTTGTTATTTGAAAGACCTGGATATAACTTGTCAAACACATTTTCCAAGGTTTTAAAA
Source organism: Malania oleifera (assembly GCF_029873635.1). Taxonomy (NCBI): domain Eukaryota; kingdom Viridiplantae; phylum Streptophyta; class Magnoliopsida; order Santalales; family Ximeniaceae; genus Malania; species Malania oleifera. The sequence goes on along the minus strand of NC_080422.1, from coordinate 70,647,046 downwards.
ATCTGGTCTCTAAGTCCATATTCAACCCTAAAAGTGCTTCAAAAATATTTCAAAAGATATTTAAAATATGATGCACTTACATAAAGACTTCTAAGACTTTGAACTTTCTTGGCACTTGATTCTTCATGCTTGTCTTTTCTTTGAGCTTTCTTGCTTTGCTTTCTTTTCCTCTCTTGCTTTTCTTCAAGCTTTGATATACTTTGAGCTTTCTCTCATATTCTTTAAGATTTAAAATATCATCTTGAAATCCATGCTTTAAGCTTCATATGATCATCCTTGTATACATATTCTTGAGCTTCAAAAACTTGAATCCTGAAATATCATTACTCAACCAAATATATTAAGTCGCTCTTGTTTGTTAGCATCAAAACAAGATGTTAAGCCTTGTAAGGCCAACAATATCATATCATGTACTACTCATGGATATCAATTTATTTCATAGATAACAATACTAATATCATATCATGTGCTGCTAATGGATATTAATTTATTTCATCGATACCAATTTATCGCATACAATTTATATACGACTTTATTTCATACTCAATTTTTCAACTCAAATCTCTCTCCCCCTTTTTGAAATTAATAAAAGAAAGAAGGTTATCAATAAGCATATGCATTCTAATGCAAGGAACAACACAAGACAAATAAGCCTTGGACAATTCATCCATTGATTGTGGCCAACAATGCCTTGTTTTATATTGATGATTTTCACACTAATGTCATCAATACTAATCTTCAAGAAAGATATATTCCATTTCAACTTTGTTCAATTTATATCTTATTGGCTTCTTCTAACTTGATCAAGGAGTTAAGGCTTTCATCTTGGTACCCATACTTTCTTGGGTCCTAATGGTTTTAACAGGTGATGTTTCTTTTATTCTCCAAACTTGTCTAATTTTTACACCTTTTCTTTTTAATGGACATTCAAACTTAAATGTCCTTTTTGCTTACACAGAAAACATATGGTATGTGTGTAAGCATTTGAGATGGTGCTAGCATAATCTTTGGAGGCTTTTGCAAAGTACCCCATGTAGAGGTTCTTTTTCCTTGTATTCTCAACTCCATTGAATCCTATGCCTTCTTTATTCAAAGACATTCTTTGTGCACCAATCATTTTATCAAGATTTTCTTTTCCTTTAGTGAAGTTATAGATGATTTTGGCTTGATCCTCAATTTTTCTCTTAAGATCACAATTTTTTGAGTTCTTGTATGTTTTTACCCTTTTTTTATAGCTTTACTTGATCTTGAGACATCTTGTTGATTTTGTTTCTAGTTCAGAAATATATAGATTTTTCTCATTATCAACGGAAGTTTGGGATATTAGATCTTCTAATTCTTTTATCACATTTTCATTCTTGCTTTCTAATCTCTTAATTTTCAAATCTTTTTCTCTCTCAGCGAGTTTTTGGGATTCCAATTCTTTCATTACACTTTCATTCTTATTTTTCAATGATGTGTATCGTTTAGTCATATTAACTAGAATCTTATGAAATTTGAATAGTTCCTTTTGTAGTTCTTTATAAGATGACATACTCCCATCATTGGATTTATTAGATGAATCATCACTATAATCATTAAATGATTTGGGCGAGGAGCTTTGTTCTTCATCATCATCGCCCCATACCATAAAGCAAGCAACCTCTTGGCCACTTGATTCGCTATTTGAACTACTTGTACTAATATTATCCCATGCAGTGGCTTTCATTGCCCTTTTCTTTTTCTTTTTAAAATCTTTTTTAAGTTGCGGACAATCTTGTTTTATGTGTTCAACTTTCTTACAATTATAACATGTTGGAAGTTCAACCTTTGTTTTCTTCTTACTGATATTCTTTTCTTCATCTTCATCTAATTTTGAGTTCCAAATTTTTCTTGCAAATTTATTCTTCTTTCTAAGGATTTTTGCAAGTTTTTTGGTTATGAAAGATATTTCATTTACATATATCTCTTCTTCAGCTTCATCACTATAGCTTTCATTTGAGGCTTTAAATGCAATGGTTTCCTGGGCTTTAGATTTTCCACTTCTTTTGTTTATTGTCATCTCATAGGTAAGAAGAGATCCAATTAATTCATCTAATGAGGTATTCTTAAGGTTTCTTTCTTCCGTTATAGCTGTTGCTTTGGGTTCCCAAATGGTCCCTAAGGCATTAAGGGAGTTTATGATATAAGTGAACCTAGTGTACATATTTGTAATAGATTCATTCGAATTCATCCTAAAAGCTTCATATTCGCTAATAAGCTTGCCAATTCTATTATCTCTCACATCAACGGTACCTTCATAGGTTACCTCTAGTTTGTCCCATATCTCTTTTGCTGTTTTGCATGTCATAACACTATTGAATTCATTTATGTCGAGAGCACTATATAAGACATTTATAGCACTTGAGTTAACTTGCTACATCTTATGGTCATTTTCGGTCATGTCTTTTTCTTCTTTAGGTATTTCTTTTCCATCTACAAGTTTGGTAGGGATAAGATCACCATGTGTGACAACCCTCCATGCTTTCCAGTTCATGGTTTGAAGGTAGATTCTCATTCTTTGTTTCCAAAAAGTATAGTTAAGATTACAAAAGATCGGAGGTCTGGTTGAGGATTGACCATCTCCAAAGGGAGCTACACCTATGTGTGCTATTTAGATCTTTATATAGCTTCTAATTAAGATTTTCTATAACCCCTCTCTAATACCAATTGAAAACTAAAGTGTAGTCTCAAGAGGGGGGGGGGGCGTGAATTGGGTTTTTAAAAGTTTCTTTTAAATCTTTTTACAAATTCACAACTTTCCACACTCAATATCAACACAAATCAAATACTTTCAATAATGACGATCAGTCAACCAATCAACCAATCAATCAAACACAAGATACTTAACCAATATATAAGTTGCAACACCTTCAAGATTCAGCGATTGAATAACTTAAAGTTGATTTTGGTAAAAGCCCTGTATTTATGAATATTATGCGTTTTCTTTTAACTAAGGTTTGCGCAAACGATTAATTAACATACTCCCTTTAAATTTTCCACAAAAGATCAATCAACGTACTTCCTTAAATTAAACGTTTTTCTCAATCTCAATTGTTTAAGCTTCCTACACTCAGATACACAACCACACAATTTATATATATTGAAAAATTAAAGAGCATGGGTTGAGAGTGAGACCGAGTTTTTACGAGATTTGGCTTATACCAGCCTACATCCTCACCTTAGGCAACACCACCTAAGGATTCCACTATAACATTTCTTTATGGGTGAAGCAAACCATTACAATCCCTTCTTTTATTAGGGTGGAGCCCCCTCTCCAAGCGATACCCCACGCTCGGTATAACGATTCAACCAACGTTGAATCGTCAAAAACTACAAGAGAAACAAGAATCAATTTGGTGGACAATGACACTCTCAAAAGAGTAGATTAGTACAATTGAAATCTATATACTTCAATCAAAATCACAATATAGAAAGATGAAGCTCAAGAAGATATCACCGTGGTTCTTTCTAGATTGTAAAACTCAGTTAAGAACACAAGAACCGTGGCCTTTAAATAAGCAAAATATTGGCAAGAGTATGAGCAAGAGTATTCAATGAGAGAGCTTTGAAAATATGAGAATTGAGATTGATTTTCTTGTTGGGTGATTTTAATTCTTAAAATCAACATGTATTTATAGAGTTAAAAAGTATATTTTTATATTACGCAAGTTGCTTGGAGTGTTTCACAAGTATTGAAAGAGTTTGGAGCCCAAGATCTATTTTGAAAACATTCCCTCATTGTTTTAAATTTGAAAAATCAAAGGCCAGTCGCCTGAGGGGTTGGATCAGTCGCCTAAGCCTTTAATTCATAGTATTTTTGCAACACAGTATAGGGTCAGTCGCCTGAACAGACAAGGATCAACCGCTTGACAGCTTCGACCATCCTATACAATTCCAAATTAAATGTTCTTGGTATCAATAAAAATCTAAGAGAAAATCCCACAACTTCCATGTTGAATAGTTTTTAATATAAGGAGTTTTTAATGGAGAAAAATGCACATCAATGCGGATATAGAAAAAATAACAGAATTTGGAAAATCCAGTTTTGGTGCTTTTCATTCCAAAAATAATTTTAATGTTTTTGAAATAACTTTTGACCGTATTAAAATATTTTCCAAGTATTTTAAAAGGTATCTAGGTCTAAGTATTTCACCTAAGACCTTTATGCATCCATATTGAAATCGCTTGAAGTACTTACATGAAGACTTCTTAAGATTTTGACATTCTAAGTACTTAAGTCTTCATGTTTTTCCATCTCTTGAGTCTATCTTGACTTCCAACTTCAATTCACTTTAAGCTTCATCAAATTATCTTTTAATCCATGCTTTAATAGTATAAGCTTTGTGAGATCTTCTTTCTTTGGAGTATAAGCTTTCAATAATCCTTGTGTGCACTTGACCTTGTATTCACATACTTGAAACCTGAAATATCATCACTTGACCAAATATGTTAAGTTCCTCTGATTTGTTATTATCAAAACAAGATTTTAAATCTTGTAAGGCCAACATTTATGTTTTTATTACTGTGAATGATTGAGAAATACTGAGGCTGCCGTATTTTTTTTTTATTTATCTGCTCAGTCTTATATTGTTGGGTTTTTGATATTTCCTTAGATAGACGCTAGGTTGAGTTTTACTAGTTGCGAATTGAATTGAACTTAGGAATAAAATTTTAAATACCCAATTCACCCCCCTCCTGGGAATACACCAATTCCAACAAGCTCAATTTAAAAAAAAAAAAAATGCTCAATTACCAATAAGCTAAATAACATGCTCAAATTCATAACAAGCTCAATATTCATAACAAAATATTCAATACTGCATAAGTTCAATAATCTCAACATTATGCTTAAATTCAAAACAAATTCAAAATCCATAACAAAACATTCAATGTGCTCAAGAGATCATTTAAGCTCCTCTTTCAAATATTCAATATTTTCAAACTTAGCAATTCGTTATACTCAATTTTTCAAAACATGATCATTAATTACATAACCAAAATATGATATTCAGTTTAAGCATATTCCCCCTAAATCAATGTATACAAACTCAAGATTCAAGCATGGGGTTTTTACAAAGAGCATTTCAACATAAGATAATTTCAAATTTTTATCAATATGCTCAAACATACAAAATATTGTATCATCAAAGTATCATTAATAATTATAATTCAACAAGTTTTCATCAAATTCCAAAAGATAGCAAAATATTTGTACAAATTGTCATATAGGCAACTATATCAATCATTTTAAGGCAATAACAAGAACATAAGTTTAAAACCAATCTTGATCCCTTATTTTTCATGAAACCTTGGACAAATTTTTTTTTTTTTTGACACATGATACAAAATTTGAAAAAGCCCAATTTTTAGTTAAGTTCCAAATTTAAGGATACTATCATATGAAATAACCTAAACCCTTTTGGTATCCAAATCTTTTTAACAAGTGATTTCCTTTTATATGAATGGTGCCCATTTTTACATTTGTCAAAAAAAAAAAAAAATTTTGATAAACTAATATTTGATCAAAATTCTCCTTTTCTTGGATTAATTTTGAAACAACATGACTAAGATTTACAATTTTCTTTTTCAAATTTTCATTTTCCAATCTCAAATCATTTGTGGGAGAACTAGTCTTAATCTTAGCTTTCAAAATTTTCATATTCCTTTTTTTAAGAGCTCATTTTTTATTTGCCAAAAGATTTAACTTTCTCTTCAGCTCTTTGTATTTAAAACCAATGCTTTTAAGATCATTATTCATTTCAATCAAAGCATTGTATAACTCATCATAGGAGGGTTGCTTATTTTAATATAAATTTACCTCCTCTTTTTCCTTTGCCTCTTCTTTATCTTCAGTAGTTATGAGGACATGTGTTAATATTTCATTTTTTTGTGTCTTTTCATTGTCGCTTCTCTTGTTTCAAACAAGTCACATTAATGAACAAACAAGTTAGCATTTTTATCATATGTATCATCATGTAACATTTAAAGAGAATGCCAAGTTTTCTTAGTCATATCACAAGTAGATATTTTATCAAATTTATTATTGTCTAAGATACAAAACAAGGTGTTCATTGCCCTGATATTTATTGTGTGCAAAAGTCTTTCATTGTCATCTTACATATATATAGGTTTAGACTTTGTCAAACTATTTTCCACCATTGTTGGAGGAGAATATCCATTTTGGATAATATCCCATATTTCAAAATCAAGAGTTTGAAAGAATATACTAATCTTTGTTTTCCAAAAACCACAATCATTTCCATTGGAAAAATGGTGGTCTAATGGTGGAATACCCCTCAAATGAAAAGGCGTTTGTTGCCAAGGACCCTCACTAATATGGTCAAGTCCAAAATTTAAAAGAAGAAAGCTAGCTCTGATACCAATTGTTGGCCCAAAAGCAGCCCAAGAGAGCGGGTGAATTGGGTTTAGTGAAAATTAATAGTGTCTGATAAAAAATTTAAAGCAAATAAAAACAAACAAACAAATACACAAATATAAAAGCAATTAAATCAAAGAGAAGGGAAGAGATATTTGCAAACTCTTTTATAGTGCCTTAGCAATCGGCTTGCGTCCACTCTCTCGAGATTAACCGTCTTGAAATTCCATCATACCCTTGTTTTAACAAAGACCAAAGAACCAGTTAAACTCCTTGTTTTAAAGGAGACAAGGCAACCAAAACAGCCTTTGTTTTTTAGAGACCAAGGAACCAAAAAAAGAAAGATTCACAATAGAAAATTTCTCACAAGGAAGAAAATTTTCAACTTTTCACAATAGAAAATTCATAATAAATGAATTAAAGTCTTCATTGTTTTCTCTCAATTCTTCAACTTTTCTCAAACTTCAATGACTTAAATCCTATAGAACACAAGTTAAGCATAAAGTCATTAGTCCATAATAGTTTGTTATCATCAAAACAAGGTTAATGAAACCTTGTGGCTAACGATGTAGACTCGGCCATACTAAACAAAAACCAAAAGTTTTTCTCATTTTTTTCTCCTTTTTTCTTTTATGTTTTGAATAAATGTGTGTGTGTGTGTGTGTTTTTTTTTTTTTTTTTAAAGACATAAAAGTAGTAAAGTCTCAGGAGGTTATGTTCTCTATATAGACCCAATAAAATTCTTTTCAAAAGAGGATTAAAATGTGAAAGGTATTTTAAAATAATAAAAGAAAAAGGAAAGTTGCAATAAACAGTCAACTGATCTCTATACACAGTCGACCAATTATGCTGCAACTTATTTCCTACTTTTTCTTTAGGAAATTGCTATGCAAAATGGCAACACACACACACACACACACGCACACACACACACACACACACAAAAGGTAAGCACAGTAATCATGTATAGAATTGGTGTTATAGGGTGTCGATACTTTAAATTCCACTTGAAAGGAATTTAAAGAACTACTTTCCCTCATAATAGTACTCTCAAATCTAAATCTTTTTTCAAAAAAATTTTTCCTTTGTTTTACCTTTTCAAAACTAAATAAAGTGGCAACTCTTGTAATGCCTCGAATCGCCACGTGGGGCCAGGGTGCTACTTTAGTGACATTTGAGTACCTAATACCATAATCATCATAATAAATGCAGTGGAAATAATGAAACATTCTCCGAACATACGTTACCATAGTTCTAAATTCCCTTTATACATAAAGGATTCCAAACATCCACACTAGAATCCATAATACAAAACAAAATCCATCTTAGTCTATACAACCATAATACATATTCAAGGCTTCAACCCAGTTTACATACAACCGTGTTCTTATAGACACTCACAAAAATCTATTTGGCTATCAACCTGCCCCATAGTACACTAAACCCGACCTCGAGATGGTCTTGAAAATATAATTTGTATATTGAGGTGAGACACTTCTCAGTAAGGAAAGATTAAGTTAACATTAGTGTGTGCTCAACATGCTTACAGTGTTTACAGAAACATTCATCCTTTATTTAACTGAAAATAGCATTTATACATTTCTGCTCATTTTATACTGTTGAAAATATTCATCTTGTTTCCATGGTATAAACAGTTTAGAAAATAAATATTATCATTTACATAAATCTACAGATATGCATAAAAGACACTCCCTGGGACTAATGCCATTTACTTCTCTTGTGGCACGGGTTGTGTAGCTTGAAGACTGGACTTATGCCCTGGGGGATATCAACCCAAACTAAGTCAAAACATATGTCTGCATCTACTACGACTACGCAGGCATCCGCAACTTGCTTGTGGGAATCCAATTGCCTTACCACATTCTAAAAGTCTGGAATTCCACAAAAGGTACTCCCTCTACTGAGGCTAATCGGCTGAGACCACCCTACACTTCCTCGCAAATAGTGTGGTTGCACATGGTCTAACACTGAATCTCTAGCAAAGGTATCGTGCTCATAACATAACTAGTCCTTAGGGTTCCTAAAGCATATCATGCAATTCAAGTAATAAAAACTGTATTTCAAACTGATTTCATATAAAATCTGTTATGTTATATAACTCGTCCCACGGGGCCCTCAAATATATAAAGCTTGGTCCTCATGGCCATCGTACATATAAAACTCGGCCCTTGCGGTCATTATACATATTTTTCCTACATTTTTCACATATCGTTCCAGTATTTCACAAAAAATTTAGTATTTCACAAACATTTCCAGTATTTCACAACCTCGGTTATACAATAACCCCAAATTGTTATCCATCTACCACACAATTTTTTCGTATACAATATATCCTATTTATAATGTCAAACTATACTTTCCACCATTCATTTTTACTGAAAATACCATAACATATATCCTAGGTTTGAAAAACCATTTTGAGCGATTGGTTTTTGAAATAATAACTAGAAACATAAATATAAAAATATAACAATTTATTAGGCTCAATTTTAATAAAACTTATGTCTTAACTTAATCTCTTTACCTGGCTTACAGGAAAGCCTTCTGACATCCTTAATCCATGCCCTACAGCGTTCAAAACTCAAAACCCTGAAATACACTTTCCCCAAATTAATCATACCAACCCACAAAATACTTTAAATTAAATGCTCCCTAAGCCCCCTATACTCCAAAACAACAATAAAACTCCAAAATACCTCCTTACCCTAATTTTGGAGTGGTGCCTGGAAAGACCCTAATCAAGAATCTACTCTGCTAGGCTTGTAGAGAATTTCCTCCTGATCCTTGTGGTAACTTTCAATTGTTGATTCGGGTGACGAATGATGAAGAAATTGAAGAGAGAGTGAGGCACCAGTTTAGAGAGAGAAAGAGAGGAAATGTGATTTCTTACTAATTAAGCAACCCAAAAATCCTTTTATAAGTCGTCGACCTGGTCGCCTTCGTCAATGAATTGGCGTCTTTGTTGATGAATGGCAGAAGGGTGTTTGGTTGTCAGAGGAAGGATTTCGTCAATGAACCTTACCCCTAAAATTTCAGTCATTCGGGATCTCTTCATCGATGACGCTATGAGCTTCATTGACGAACCATAGAAGAACCTTCGTCGACGAAATCAGTGGCTTCGTCGACGAATCCTGCTGTTTGCTCCTTTTTTTTTTATTTTTTTCCTCTCTTCTTTTCTTATTTATTTTCTTTATTTTTTCAGGTTTAGGTTTCTACAATCTCCCCCTTTATAAGAATTTAGTCCTTAAAATTTGCTAACTATTACAGTTCACTTCCTGAACTCACAATTTATCTCTACCGAAGAGTCGGTAGCCACCCACATAGCGGCCCCATCCCAAGTTTATTAGATACCCTCACTTATGCCAGAAGAATACCGTGGTTACACGTAATGTCTTAGGAGTTTACAATACCATACAAAGCCCTCCCAGAGACAATCCATACACAAACTCATAAACAACTAACAAACTAAAACAAACTTACCTTTACCAGACCTGCAAATAAAACTAACTCCTACTTGTGCAATCATACTGGCTGCCAAATACTGATCCTCTCTGAAAAGCTGCGAGTAATTCTGGTTGATTTCCGTCTTTAGCTCCCATGAAACTTCCTCAACTGCATGATTATGCCACATCACCTTCACTAACAGTATTTCCTTAGTATGCAGTTCTTGTATTTTCTGATCAAGAATCTGAATTGATACCTCCTCGTAAGCCAAAACATCCTTGATCTCTAAGGGTTCATAGTTGATCACATATGAAGGATTTGACACATACTTCCTTAGCATTGATATGTGAAAGATGTTATGAACTCTAGACAATGCTCGGGTAATGCCACTTGATAAGCAACTGGACCAATCCTCCCCAAGATCTCAAATGGCCCAATGTACTGAGGGTTCAATTTGCCTTTCTTCCTGAACCTCATCACTCCTTTCATCAGAGCAACCCTCAAGAATATCATATCCCCGATCTCGAACTCTAGTTCTCGTTAGTGAGTATCTGCATAACTCTTCTGCTGAATCTGAGCTTCTTTTATCTTCTCTCTGATAGTCTCAACCTTTGTAGAGGTCTACTGAACCAATTCCGGCCCCAAAACCTACTGCTCACCCACCTCATCCTAGTACGACAAAGATTGGCATCAGTAACCATACAAAGCCTTATATGGTGCCATCTCAATACTGACCTAATAACTATTGTTATATACGAACTCAACTAATAGCAGATATCTAATCTAACTACCACTGAAATCAAGCACACATACCCGTAGCTTATTGTCCAGAATCTGAATGGTCCTCTCGGACTGCCCATCCGTCTACGGGTGAAACGCAGTACTGAAGGTGAGTTGAGATCCCAAGGTGTCATGCAAACTCTTCTAAAATTATGAGGTGAACCGTGGATCTAAATATGAAACTATCGAAACTGAGACGCCATGAAACTGCACTATCTTTTGTATATAAAGCTCTGCCAGCCTATCCGTGGAGTAAATGACTTTTATTAGAATGAAGTGCACAGTCTTGGTCAGCCAATCCACAATAACCCAAATAGCATTTTGCCTATGCACTGCAGAAGGCAATCCCAACACAAAGTCTATCGAGATATGCTCCCACTTCCACTTTGGAATGTCAAGCGGCTAAAGTGATCTTGCTGGCCTCTGGTGCTTTGCTTTTACCTACTGACACGTTAGGCACTGCTCCACAAAATAGGTGATCTCTCTTTTCATGTTAGACCACCAAAAAGATCCCCGCAGATCCCTGTACATCTTTATGCTCCTTGGATGCATTGTATATAAAGAGCAATGTGCATTTTCTAGGATGATTCGTTTAATCTCAGCATCATTCGATACGCAGATCCTGGTGTGAAATCTTAACAACCCATCATCTATGAGATTGAAATCTGCATTCAACCCATCCTGTATTCTACTCACAAGCTCTACCAACTCTGCATCTTTCATCTGAGATGATCTGATCCTATCTCGTAAGGTTGGTTATACTACAAGGCCAACAAAGAATGCCTGGTGCTTTCATTCTACTAACTTTACACCCAATCTCTCTAGGTCCATCTTGATCTGGTGCCGAACCCCAATTGTTGAAACTAATGTAGGCACTAACTTTTGACTCAAAGCATCAGCTACCACGTTAGCTTTCCCAGGGTGATAACTACTAGTACAATTGTAGTCTTTAATCAATTCAAGCCACCTACGTTGCATTATATTCAACTCCTTCTGGGTGAATAAGTATTTGAGGCTCTTATGATTAGTAAAGATCTCACACTTTTCACTGTATAGGTAGTGCCACCAGATCTTTAGTGCAAATACCACTGCTGCCAGCTCTAAGTCATGCGCAAGGTAGTTATTATTGTAATCCTTAATTTGGCAAGAAGCATACGCAATTACTTTTTCCTGTTGCATCAACACACACTCAAGCCCTTTCTGGGATGCATCACTATAGATCATGTAACCACCATCCCTTGATGGAATGGTCAACATTGGGGCCGTGACTAACTGTTGCTTCAGATCCTGGAAGCTCTGTCACACTCCTCAATCCACTCAAACTTACTGTTCTTCTTTGTAAGAGCATCAGAGGACCTAACAATTTTGAAAAGCACTCGACGAACCGACGATAGTACCTGGCTAGACCCAAGAAACTTCTAATCTTATGCACGCCCTTTGGTCTCACCCAATCAACTACCGCCTCTATTTTGCCCGAGTCTACTGAGATTCCTTCCTTGGACACTGCATGTCCGAGAACTGCAACTTGTTCCAGCCAAAACTCGCATTTCTTGAATTTAGCAAATAATATCTTCTCTCTGAGTACCTGAAGTACCAGCCTCAAATAAGCTTCATGCTCTGTAGGACTCCTTAGATAAACTAGGATGCCATTGATGAATACTACCATGAACTAATCTAAATACTCGTGGAACACCCTGTTCATCAGATCGAATGGTATAACCATAAATTTGTAATGGCCATACCGGGTTCGGAAAGCTGCCTTTGATACATCCTCTGATTTCACCTTCAACTGATGATTCCCGAATCGTAGATCGATCTTAGAGAAAACCTGAGTGCCCTTTAATTGGTCAAATAGGTCGTCAATACGAGGTAATGAGTATTTATTCTTCACTGTCACATTATTAATCTCCCTATAGTCGATGCATATCCTCATCAACCCTTCCTTCTTCTTCAAAAATAACACTGGTGCTCCTTAGGGTGATACGCTTGGTCTGATGAATCCTTTGTCAATAAGTTCTTGTAGCTTCTCCTTTAACTCCTTTAATTCAGCTAGAGCCATTCGATATGGAGCCTTGGAAATTGGCGCCATCTCTAGAGTTAACTCAATGGTGAAATCCACCTCACGATCAGGAGGTAACCCTGGTAGGTCCTTTTGAAACACATTCGAGAACTCCTTTATCACTAGGATATCCTATAGCTTCAATCCCTACTTTGGTGCTTCTTTCATATGTGCTAGGTACCCCTTTGGTGACCATATTGGGGTGCCTGATTTCCTCTCCCATACTGCTATTGCGGAGGTGTGTAATTCAAGATCACTTGACAGTCTCGCACCTGATGCCCTGCTCCACCGCACTGGTAACAAACAGCTGATCCAGCCCTACACTCGCCCCAATGCTTCTTATGGCATCTGGGACAAGTAGCATACTGAGGATTCCCCTGAGGGGCTCGAGATCCTGTCTCCTGTCACTGACCCATAACATTACCAAGCCACCTCCAATGGTTCTAGCTGGAGCTAGACTGAAACCCTTGAGGCAAGGGTCTCTTCTTCTGGTTTACTGCTTTCTCCCCCTCCTGAATGCTGACCTTAACTGCCATGGTCCTATCCACCAGATCGGTGAAACTTTGTGTTAGTAAAGTCACCACCTGTGATCATACACTTTGCCCTAGACCTCTTTCAAACATATGAGCCTTCTTCGGCTCATCCGGGATCATATGCAAAGCAAAATGGGATAACCCCACAAACTTAGCTGCTTACTGCTGCACAGTCATGGACCCCTATGTTAGATGTAGAAACTCCTCTGCCTTTGCCTCTCGGGTGGCATCGAGGAATGATCTGTTGAAGAATACCTCTTTGAAGTGGCTTTAGGTAACAAATACATACCTTGGACACTGCTCCCCCACCAGCTTAGGTGATCTCCACCATCTCTTTCCTTCCCTCACTAGTTTAAAGGTGGAAAACCTCACCTTATGCTCTTCTGTACATTCCAGCACACCCAATAGCTCCTCCATCTTTTGAACATAGTCTTCAGCTGCAATCAGGTTTGGTCCTCCAAAAAATGCAGACGGATTCGTTCGAGTAAACTGCTGGAACGTGCAGCCTCTATCAACCACTAGCTGTTCGCACTCTCTAGAATTCCTTCAAGTTTCCTTCCTAGCCTGCCGTGCTATACTACACAGCACTGTCGAGGCATCAATGTCATCCTCGCTGGAGGTATTTACATGATTATCCCCTCCAGCCATGACCTCATTTTCTCTGGGATCCATCTTGAAGATAGGCTAGAAATTGACTTAGAAATTCCATATTTATCACAGTTGATGCAATAATGGAATGACTAATAACTAAAACATTCAAGTTTGCAGTTAAAGGAATCATTTATATTCTCTTCTACTACAAAACTGCCAAGGTACCAGCCCCTAATCACAATGCTGACACTACGTACATATCCCTCCAACCTAAATTTCTAAGCTCCAGTCTCTTAACCTAGAAATGAAACCATCAATGGATTTACCATGGTTTTCCTGAAATCGTCACCCTAGGAAAAACACAGAAGACCGTTAAAAGATCACCGTCTCTAAGCTTCTAGACTAAAACCCAACCTAACCTACCTGTTCTTATCCTTAACTTATCTCAACCCATACTCTGGTAATTATCAACTGTCAAAGTCTGCAGAACCTAGCCAACCTGGGCTTTGATCCCACCTATAGCGCCCCGACTCGCCACGTGGGCTTGGGGTGCTACTTTAGTGACGTCTGAGTACCTGATAGCATAATCATTGAAACCTGAGGTGTAGTCCCGAGAGAGGGGGGGGGGGGATGGGTGAATTGGGTTATTTTAAATTCTTGGGAGTCTTTTTATAAGTTCTTGATTTTTTACAATTTTTAAAGACTTCTTATATTCTTGTTGATTAGGTAATCTACATAAACACTTACTTCAACTATTTAATCCACAACCACAACATACACAACCAATTGAATAACAATTCAAGACAAAAATATCATACAAGTAATTAATATTAGCTTTGCAATATTCAGCAACCCTGTTTATGAATGTGCAAGTCCTATAGTTGGCCTTTGAGATGAAAATTAAAATAACATCCAACCCCTTTTTCAAAATCAGAATTTAAATACACTTTCAGCTAATAGGTTTTGGGTTGTTAACCAATCAACGTACTCCCTAGCGTTTTCCGTAAAAAAATTGATTAACCAACGTACTCCCTTTCGGTTTCCGCAAGCCCAAGAACAAATTAGGCTTTTGTTTATTTAACTTCCAATTTGTGTGTGCATTTTTATTTTTTTAATGATTGAAAGAATTACAACATCCACGTAGTTTATATTTTTATGAAATTTAAAGAGAGTAAGGGAAAGAGAGTGACACCATTGTTTTTACGAGGTTCAGCTTACTCCAGTCTACGTCCTCGCTTTAGATTAACCACCTAAGGATTTCACTTTATCTTGTTCCTCCCGGGTGGAACAAAAACCTTTACAATAAATAATCTCTTTTTAGGAAGAGAAACCTCTCCAAGCAACAACCTATGTTTAGTCCAATGATTCAAGAATACCTTGAACCGTCAAAGATCTAGTAGAAATGAATGGATATCTGCGTACAAAAACACTCTAAAATATAGAGCAAGTTGTACAAGTTAAATCTCAAATTGTACTTCAAAACCAAAACTAAATAGAAAATGTGAAACTCAAGGTTTAGAAGTCACCAAAGTTTTTTTCTTATTAATATAAGCATTTTAGATGCAACTCAGAATCAGAATCCCTTTGAAATTAGGAATAGCTTCCAAAGAGGGGGGGGGGGGTGAATTGGAATCTTTTAAATTTTGATTATTTTTAATATTTTTCTTTAGATACTGAAGAAAGCCCAATAGATAATTTATAAACACACTTTAGAATACTTGTAATTTAAATGAACAAGACAATCAATAAAGCTAAAATAATTCAATCACTCAATCAAGGATAATATTGTTTTTATTGATTTCCCTGTGAATATTTATCACCTTCTTTGAATTAACTTTTAGTAGGCGCTTCTCTTGATTAAGATTTCCACAGATTAACCAACGTACTCCCTTTTGGGTTTCCGCAAACGGTTAATCGAAACGTACTTTCTAAAAACCAAGAGTCTTTGTTTCTTTCTCTTTGACCTTTGTTACCTGCACTTTGAAATCATACAACATAGCATGTATAGTATATAAAATAGAGAGAAAGACACAAAATTTTTTATGAGGTTCAGCTTCAACACAGCCAACGTCCTCGCCCTTGGCAAAATACCAAAGGTTTCCACTATATCAGTTTCATTACCGGGTGGAACAATGCCTGTTTACAATCACTCCTTTGGTCAAGGCTAGAGCCCGCCTTCTCCAAACAACATGCCCTTGTTTGGTCAACTTTCCAACAGCTTGGAATCATCAAAAATCTACAAGAGAAATATCAAAATCTGGTGTACAAGAGAAGCTCACACAAAGAGCAGATTAGTACAAATCAAAACTATGTACTTCAAAAGATAAAATTTCAAGAATGAAATAAACTTTTGAAGCTTTTAGAAGAATTCTCCAAAATCCTTTTCTCCATATGAGAAATCAGTAATTCTTCAAGATTTGATGAACAAAAGATCAGAACAACAATACTTTCAGCTTTGTAAGAGATTGAGTAAAAGAGATTTTGAGAGCAAGAGAGCTTTAAGAGAATTTCAATACTTGGGATAAATTTTTGATTCACAAGAACCATGTATTTATAGGCTTCCAAGTAGGTTTCCTTGTTGCAAGATTTTCCTGAAAGAGTTTCCCAAGTTGTTAGAAAATTTGGGTTTCAAACAGCTACAATTTAAAAATAAGAGTTTTAAATTTTTGCTCGTTGAACAGTGTTCAAACATCTGAAGTATCGAGGTTAGTCATCTGAAGTTCCTTAAACCCTTAAAAAATAAAACTGGATACATGTTCAGTTGTCTGAAGTCAGGGTTTAGACATCTGATGTTGCAGGTTCAGTTGCCTGAAGTCACAAGTTTAGATGTCTGAACTTGCTGCTGCAACTCTCTGCCTGTTCTGGAAATTCTTTAGTCGTCTGAACTTAAAGTTCAGTCATCTGAAGTCTCTACTTCAGTCATCTAAACTGAAAAGTTCAATCATCTGAGCTTGTTAAAATCTGCATTTTAAAAAAAATTCTTTAAAACTGTTTTGCTCTCCCATGAATTTTATAAAAACTTAATTCAATATATTTAAATAAGTCTTTAAACCTTGATAATCTCTAAGAAAAAGCTTCAAAATATATTTCAAAGATATTTTGCCTTTCGAAATACTTACAAATATGTTTCCTAAGCCTTCATGCTTTAGTTCTCTTTGCTCTTGTGATTCTTTGAATACTTTGCTTGAGCTTCAAATATGTTAGACCCTCTTTGAATCATTGAGAAGTTATCTTCATACTTGACTTATACTTATTCTTCTTTTAAACCATACTTGAGCTATATTTGAGCGCTGCTTTGAGCCACACTTGATCCATATTTCTTGAAACACCAAAACTCAACCTTTTTCAAGTTAAATCATCCTTTGTTTGTTATCACCAAACCCAATTGAAAAACCTTGTTAGGCCAAAAATCTCCCCCTTTTTGATGATGACAAACAAGGAGTAAAGATAAAAGATTTATATAAAATGAATTACTCCCCCTTACTATGAACATTATCAAGCAAGCCAAAAATACTCCCCCTTGCTAAAAGCCGTAGAAAATTTTAAGTTCATGTAATTCATATATCCATGTAGTTCATATATAACCAAGAACCAGGTTCACAAGTTATGTTGTAGTTTATCCATAAAGATTAAATTTTAAAATTTATTTATCAATTTCACATATATGATTGCAGTTCATTTAGCAGTATCAAGTTTACTCATAGCATTTACTAAGCTAGCCTGAAAGTATCATTTTATCAAGTTCACATGTACTTTTACTAGTTTATTTACTTTTAGTTTTTATCTTTACTAAGCACTACTCTTTCTCCCCTTTGTCATTAATAAAAAAGAATAAGTCAATTATAAAGAACCATAAAAAATCATTCTCTAAAGAAAAGATATAGATAAGATCCATTCAAAAAAAAGTTACATTGTAGCAGGAGTACAGATAATGTAAGATACATAAGTTGTGAATCTTTTAAACAAAAAGGTACATAGGAACCTAAACTAGAGAACATCTAGCTTTCCTAGTCCCTTCTTCTTCTTCTTCTTCTTCTTGAGTCCCTTCTTCTTCAGTATTTCCTTCATCACCTAGCCTCATCATCTTCTTCAGAACCATCTCCTTTCTCTTCTTCTTCTCCTTCTTCTTGAGTCCCTTCTTCTTTAGTATTTCCTTCATCACCTTCATGTTCAGAATTTCCTTCTTTTTCTATAGAAGCTTCATCATCATCATCATAACTCTAAGGAGCAGAGCTAATGTCCATAGAATCATTGCTCTTAGAGGATTTGGCATGGTATTTTTCTATATGCGTGACCCATGTGTCAAGCAATGTGACCTTTGCTTTGATATTTTGAAGACTAGTACGTACTTCAGAAGAGAAACTAGAGAAATCTTGTTGAAATGATAAGAACCAAGAAGGTGCTTCTAAAGATGAGCCAAGTTCTTGTGTGAAAAGGAGTGAGCAGCTGTTGATACTGGAGCAGAGGCTAAGGCTGAAGCTGAGGCTGAAGCTGCTGCAGATGCAGGTGGTGGATGTGTAGTCTTTGCAGCTTTCAAAAACCATCCGGAACTTCCCTTATCATATCCCATTTGTTTGAGAAAAAGTTTCATTAAAAAAATCATATCGAGTCCTTTTTATGAAAAACTCAGAAACATTGGTAATGTTAAGTGGAGTAAAGAGGAGAGTAAGAATTCCTCCATAAGGAAGAATAACTCGATTGGATTCCAACTTGGTCCACATCCAACGAACAATCAAACTAGCCAGATCTAATTTCTTGCCTTTAAGTAGACACCAAAGAACAAAGCATTCGATATAAGAAAGATGATCAAAAGAGCCTTGTTTTGTTAAGATATTAGTTGAAACTAACTTATGAAGAATTTGACATTTTAAATTCAATTGCTTGTACAGTGGAGGATGTGCAAAATAAACAGGCTCATGTTCCAGTATCATGGGAAGAAATTCTGCGGGAGTGAATCCTTGTTCTAGGATCCAAGACTGAGCAAACAAAGGACTATTAAAATCTCCTGGAGTTATTTTAAAAATGGGAGATAATATTTCAGAATTCAACAGTATTTTCTTTCCTTTAACTTCTGAAGAGAAAATCCCATGTTCATATTGCATATTTTCATAGAAGGTTTTGATTAAATGAGGAAAACAACCCTTGGGTTATTGAGTGATAAAGTCATACCGTCCAATATCACGAAACAAGGTAAGGATATCCGGAAATTCAGTGACAAAGAATGATACATCCAAAACTTTACCTAAAATTGGTTCAACAGAACTTAAGAAATTTTTATAATGAAGTTGAGCTCGAGGAGCAACTAACCATTTGTCAATATTTTGGGTTTCCTTCCCTAAGGAAGAACCTTTATTCGCAGTCTGCTCAATTCGAGGCATGGAAATTCAGACTTTCAGAAACCCTAGATGTCGTGTGGTGAATCTGAATGGGGTACAGATTTCGAAGTGAAGGGAAAGTGAGGGAAGATGAAGTGTTTGAAGTTTGGATGAATGAAACAAGAAACTTCAGAGGTCTGAAGTTAGGGTTTAATGCACTAGAAATATATAAATCCCGCGACTTCAGATGTCTAAAGATAAGTACAGACGTCTGAAGTGTTAAAAATCTGGAAGTTTAAAAGTCAGTATGAGTTTAGACATCTGAAGTCCTAGGTTCAGTCATTTGAACTCTTCTACTACAGTGTTCAGATGTCTGGGGTGTGAACATCAGTTGTCTGAAGTGTATATGAATTTTGGAATGTTACTTTTAATACACTTCTCTACTGTGAATTAACCCAAGTGTATAAATCTTTCTTCATTTAAAGGTTTTGTAAAAATATTAGCCCATTGATCACTTGTATTTATAAATTCAAGAATGATATCTTCTTTTTGGACATGATCTCTCAAAAAATGATGTCTTATGTCTATATGCTTAGTTCTTGAGTGTGAAATTGGATTTTTAGATATATTTATGGCACTTGTATTATCACACTTTAACAGAATTGTTTTATATTCTAAATTAAAATCTTTTAATTGTTGTTTCATAAATTGGATTTGTGCACAACAACTTCCTGCAGCTACATATTCAGCTTCGGCAGTTGATAAAGCTATAGAATTTTATTTCTTTGAAAACCATGACACCAACGATTGTCCTAGAAAGTGACATGTGCCACTTGTACTCTTTCTATCAATCTTACATCCGGCATAATCAGCATCAGAATAACTTATCATATTAAAATTCGTGTCCTTTGGATACCATAACCCTAAATCAAGTGATTATACCAAGTACCTAAGAATTGTTTTGATAGCTGTTAAGTGTGATTCCTTGGGAGTTGATTGAAATCTAGCACATATACACACACTAAACATAATATCCGGTCTACTAGCAGTTAAATATAATAAGCTACCAATAATTACTCTATAGTGAGTGATGTCTACTTGCTTTCCTTTTTCATCTCTATCAAGACTTGTAGTTATACTCATAGGAGTTCCTATAGGTTTACTTTGTTCCATGTCAAACTTTTCTAGCATATCCTTGATGTACTTAGTTTGATTTATGAAAGTTCCATTTTTAGCTTGCTTTATTTGTAGTCCTAGAAAATAATTTAACTCCCCCATCATACTCATCTCAAATTCTTTTTGCATACATATGACAAATTCTTTACATAGATCTTCATTTGTTGCTTCAAATATAATGTCATCTACATATATTTGAACAATTAGCATATCTTTGTTTTTGGATTTAATGAATAAGGTACTATCAACTTTTCCTCTTGTAAATTCATTTTTAAGTAAAAATTTACTTAATCTTTCATACCAAGCTCTTGGAGCTTGTTTCAAACCATAAAGAGCCTTTGTCAATTTGAATACATGGTTTGGATTTTTAGAATTTTCAAAACTTGGAGGTTGTTTGACATACACTTCTTCATTTATATATCTATTTAAAAATGCACTCTTTACATCCATTTGATATAACTTAAAATCCTTATGGGCTGCATAAGCTAACAGCATCCTAATGGCTTCCATCCTAGCCACAGGTGCAAAAGTTTCATCATAATCAATTCCTTCTTCTTGATTATACCCTTGAGCCACTAGCCTAGCTTTATTTCTTATAACAACTCCATTTTCATCTTTCTTGTTTCTAAACACCCATTTAGTTCCTATAATTGATTTATCTTTAGGTTTTGGTATAAGTTCCCATACTTGACTTCTTTCAAATTGATTTAATTCCTCTTGCATTGCTATTATCCAAGAATCATCATTTAAAGCATCTTCAATATTTTTAGGTTCATCTTGGGACAAAAATGCATAATGATTACAAATATTTTTTGGTGAGGCCCTAGTTGTTATCCCTTTTGATGTTTCACCAAGTATTTGTTCTTTTGGGTGATTTTTGTTATATTTCCATTCTTTAGGAAGATTCAAATTTTCTGTAAAGTTTTCATTTGAGGCATCATTATCCTTTTCTTCTTTTATTTCAATGTCTTTTATTTTTGAGACATACCTTCTTTGTCATCATTCATATCTTTAATGTCATAACTATTTGATTCATCAAAAGTTATATGAATTGACTCCATAATTGTAGAAGATCTTTTATTATAAATCCTATAAGCTTTACTATTTGTAGAATACCCTAAGAAGATACCTTCATCTGACTTTGCATCAAATTTTTCTAAATCGTCTTTAGTATTTAATATAAAACATTTACAACAGAATACATGGAAATAAGAAATATTAGGTTTTCTATCTTTCCAAAGTTCATATGGTGTTTTATCTATTTTTGACCTTATTGATACTCTGTTTACAATATAACATGCAGTATTTACAGCTTCTGCCCAAAAATATTTAGGCAAATTATTTTCATTTAGCATTGTTCTTGCCATTTCTTGAAAAGTTCTGTTTTTCCTTTCAACAACTCCATTTTGTTGTGGAGTTCTAGGCACTGAAAAAGTATGAGTTATTCCATGTTCATTACAAAATTTATCAACTTTTTATTTTTAAACTCTCTTCCTTGGTCACTTCTAAAGCTTGTTACATTGCAACCTTTCTCATTTTGTAATTTCTTACATAAGTTTATTAATTGGTTATAAGCTTCATCTTTGTTTGCTAAAAAGATTACCCAAGTGAATCTTGAATAATCATCTACTATAACAAAAGCATATTGCTTGCCACCTAAGCTTAAGGTTCTAGTTGGACCAAATAAGTCTAGATGCAAGAGTTCTAGAGGTCTTTTAGTGGATATATATTTTTTCTTCTTAAAGCTGGTTTTTACTTGTTTTCCCTTTTGACATGCATCACACAACTTGTCTTTTACGAATTTAGTATTTGGTAGACCTTTTACAAGACTTTTCTTAGATAAGTTAGATAGTAGATCCATGCTAGCATAACCTAGTTTCCTATGCCATAACCAACTTACTTCATTCATAGCTGTTAAACAAGTTATGTTTTGATTTGCTATTTTTTCAAGATTTATACAATATACATTATTTATTCTATAAGCCATAAATAGAATTTCTTTGTTTTTGGGATTTTGGATAACACATTTTTCCTTCATGAAAATTACTTTAAAACCTTTATCACTTAATTGACTAATACTTAAGAGGTTATGTTTTAGTCCTTCCACTAATAACACATTATCTATAGTGAGTGAAGATTCTTTACCAATTTTTCCAATACCAACAATTTTACCTTTGGCATTGTTGCCGAAGGTAACGTATCCCCCATCCTTTTGTTTTAAAGTAGTGACCTTGGTCTTGTCACCAGTCATATGCCTTGAGCACCCACTGTCCAAGTACCACTTGTCCTTTGTCATTGTTGTCCTAAGGCAAACCTATAATGAGGGATGCTATATGTTAGTTTTTGGTACCCAAATTCTTTTGATTTTCTTTATTTTGTTATTAGTTCCACTATTTGCTTTCCATTCTCCTTGAACTTTAATATATTTTCTTTTTAATGGACAATTGAACATCACATGACCTTTAGTTTTGCACATATAGCAAGTGGTGTGTTCATGTTTGTTATTTGATGAAGTACTAGCATAGAACTTAGCTTCCTTAACAAAATATCCCATGTACAACTTTTTATTCCTTTTATTTTCTTTACCATTGTAGCCTATTCCTTCTTTGTTTCCATGAAGCCTTCACTACCCAATCATCTTTTCAAAGTTTTCTTTTCCTTTGGTAAAATCATAGATAATCTTTTCTTTATCCTCAATTACCGTTTTGAGTTCATTTATTTCTAAATATTTCTTATTCAAGCCTTCTTTATGAGTTTTATCTAACTCTTGTTTTACTATATTTATTTCTTCTTCCAGCTGCTTATTATAAGTATGTCTTTCTTCTTCAATAGCTTTGAATGATTCAAGTTGCTTTACTAGTTCTTGATTTTAATCTTTCAAAGTTATATTTCTTTTAGACACTTTTATAAATCTTTTATGTAATGAGAATAATTCAGTTTGTAATTCCTTATAAGAAGGCAAGCTATCACATGACTCATTTTGAGATTTAGATGAAGAGTAGTAAGAATTTACCTCTTCATTGTTTGCCATGAAGCATATATTCGCCATCTCCTATTCACTTGATTCGATTTCAGTTTCGCTGGAGCTCGAGTCATCCCAAGTAGCTTTCATTGCTTCCTTCGTTTTCTTTTTGTCTTTCTTGAATAATGGACAATCCGGTTTGATATGCCCTGGTTTTTTGTAATGATAACAAATTGGTAGTTCATTCTTACCTTTACTTTCTTTCCTACTTGTCTCTCCTTTTTCAGTTTTCTTTTTATTAAACTTTCTAGGAAACTTTTTATTTCTTTTATAGAATTTTCATAGTCTCTTAGTAATGAAAACCAGCTCATCTTGGTCTAAGTCACTTGTTTCGCTTTCTTCTGCACTAGTGCTATGGCTAGATGCTTTTAGAGTTATGGATCTTTTATGCTTAGGTTCAGGATTTCTTCAATGCCATTTCATATGTGAGAAGTGAACCTATAAGTTCATCAAATGAAGTAGTCTTTAAGTTTCTTCCTTCCGTGATAGCTGTGGCCTTTGGTTCCCAAATAAAGGGTAGGCCTCTTAGAATTTTTCTAATCATTTCATAAGTAGTATAGGTTTTTCCTAAGACACTTAAGGAGTTAATTATGTGAGTAAATCTAGTCTACATGCTTGATATTATTTCATTAGAACTCATTTTGAATGCTTCGTATTCACTCGTTAACATGTCTATCCTATTATCTCTAACATCAACGATTCCTTCATAGGTTACTTCTAGTTTATCCCAAATCTCCTTAGCTGTTTTGCAGGCCATGACTCGGTTAAACTCATTTGCATCCAATGCACAATATAACACATTTATAGCACTTGCATTTATTTGAAGCATTTTATAGTCTAGGTCAGTCATATCTTTCTTTTCTTTTGGAATATGTTTTCCATCAACTATTTTAGTGGGGATGAGATTTCCATCCATAACTACTTCCCAAACTTTCCAATCCTGTGTTGCAGATATATTTCCATTCTCTTTTTCCAGAAGGTATAATTGTGTACACAAAAGATTGGTGGACGGGTTGAGGATTCGCCTTCACCAAAGGGTGCTACTCCAATATTTGCCATTAGATCCTTTTATAGTTTCTTGTTAGGAATTGCTATAACCTGTCTCTGATACCAATTAAAATTAGGAATAGCTTCCAAAGAGGGGGGGGGTGAATTGGAATCTTTTTAAATTTTGATTATTTTTAATCTTTTTCTTTAGATACTGAAGAAAGCACAATAGATCATTTATAAACACACTTTAGAATACTTGTAATTTAAATGAACAAGACAATCAATAAAGCTAAAATAATTCAATCACTCAATCAATGATAATATTGTTTTTGTTGATTTCCCTGTGAATATTTATCACCTTCTTTGAATTAACTTTTAGTAGGCGCTTCTCTTGATTAAGATTTCCACAGATTAACCAACGTACTCCCTTTTGGATTTCCGCAAATGGTTAATCGAAACGTACTTTCTAAATACCAAGAGTCTTTGTTTCTTTCTCTTTGAACTCTGTTTCCTGCACTTTGAAATTATACAACACAGCAAGTGTAGTATATAAAATAGAGAGAAAGACACAAGATTTTTTACGAGGTTCAGCTTCAACACAGCCTACATCCTCACCCTTGGCAAAATACCAAAGGTTTCCACTATAGCAGTTCCGTTACCTGGTGGAACAACGCCTGTTTACAATCACTCCTTTGGTTAAGGCTAGAGCTCGCCTTCTCCAAACAATATGCCCTTGTTTGGTAATAGCCTAGAGTCGTAAAAAATCTACAAGAGAAATGTCAAAATCTGGTGTACAAAAGAAGCTCACACAAAGAGCAGATTAGTACAAATCAAAACTATGTACTTCAAAAGATAAAATATCAAGAATGAAATAAACTTTTGAAGCTTTTCAAAGAATTCACCAAAATCCTTTTCTCCAAATGAGAAATCAGTAATTCTTTAGGATTTGATGAACAAAAGATCAGAACAACAATACTTTTAGCTTTGCAAGAGATTGAGTAAAAGAGATTTTGAGAGCAAGAGAGCTTTGAGAGAATTTAAATACTTGGGATAAATTTTTGATTCATAAGAACCATGTATTTATAGGCTTCCAAGTAGGTTTCCTAAGTTGTTAGAAAATTTAGGTTTCAAACAGCTACAATTTAAAAATAAGAGTTTTAAATTTTTTGGCCGTTGAACAGTGTTTAGACGTCTGAAGTATCGAGGCCAATCGTCTAAAGTTCCTTAAACCCTTAAAAAATAAAACTGGATACCGAGTTAGTCGTCTGAAGTCAGGGTTCAGACATCTGATGTCACAGGTTTAGTCGTCTGAAGTCACTTGCTGCTGCAACTCTCTGCCTGTTCTGGAAATTCTTCAGTTGTCTATACTTATTCTTCAGACATTTGAACTTAAAGTTCAGTCATTTGAAGTCTCTACTTTAGTCATCTGAACTGAAAAGTTCAGTCATGTGAGCTTGTTAAAATCTGTTTTTTTTAAAAAAAAAATTTTAAAACTGTTTTGCTCTCCTATGAATTTTATAAAAACTTAATTCAATATATTTAAATAGGTCTTTAAACCTTGATAATCTCTTAGAAAAAGCTTCAAAATATATTTCAAAGATATTTTGCCTTTTGAAATACTTACAAATATGTTTCCTAAGCCTTCATGCTTTAGTTCTCTTTGCTTTTGTGATTCTTTGAATACTTTGCTTGAGCTTCAAATATGTTAGACCCTCTTTGAATCATTGAGAAGTTATCTTCATACTTGACTTATACTTATTCTTCTCTTAAACCATACATGAGTTATATTTGAGCTTTACTTTGAGCCACACTTGATCCATATTTCCTGAAATACCAAAACTCAACCTTTTTCAAGTTAAATCATCCTTTGTTTGTTATCATCAAAACCAATTGAAAAACCTTGTTAGGCCAACACCCTTTTTAATCCAGCAATTTCGTAGAGTTCCCCCCCCCCCCCCAGCAAAGGTGTGATCAAGAATGAGCTTTAGGAGAGTTTTAGCATAGAAATCATGTATTGCTAGAATGTATTCTTCAATTAGCAAGGAAGGTATTTATAGACCTTTTTAAAGGAAAAGTTTTCTTATTTAACATGAAGCATTTAGGTAACTTTTCAAAATTAAATTATAAAATTAATTTTGAAAATCTTCTATTTAGGTAACTTTTCAAAAAATATTAAATTATAGAATTAATTTTGAAAATCTTCCATTTAGGTAACTTTTCAAAAAATATTAAATTATAAAATTAATTTTGAAAATTTTCCCGCAAGTTTGAAATTCAAAAAATCTCCGCAGAGTTAATCAACTGACTCACTTGATTGGGTCACTAACTCACTCGACTGGGTCACTTTTTACACTAGTTAGTCAGCTGGGCAGTCTTCTCTTAATATATTTATTTCATTTCTTAATTTAACTTTAATTTAAAATAATTTTTTTTTCACAATAAATAAAAAAAAATTATCTTTATCCCCGAGTCTATTTCTAATTTCTGTAAAATCTAGTTTACTTGAAAAACTTAATTATAACTTTTCAAAAACATTTTCAAGAGTTTTTTTTAAGTGCTAGTTTCTAAGTTTTTGTATCTTAAGGAGCTTCACATATCTAAATAGTGATGACTTGAAGTACTTACAAATATCCTTCTAAGCATAATCTCCTTAATCACTAAGTCTTGCAGCCTCTTTTGGTTCAGTCTTTACTTCAAGGTCTGCTTGGCCTTTAAGCTCTTCATGTATCTTTTATTTCTTCAATGTCCTGAGAAGCTTTCATTTGGTTGACTTTGATCTCCAGCTTACTTCCATGATTAATCTTGAGTGCCCTTTTACTTAGACTCGAATTAAAACCACTCAACAATGCATGTTAAAACATTCTTCATTTTGTTATCATCAAAACAAGATTGAAAAGCCTAGTTAGGCTAACAATTTCCCCCTTTTTGATGATGACAAATGAGGAGCAAAAAAATAAAAAAAATAAAAATGAGTGAGCCTAAAATAGACTCCCCCTTACAGAAAGCATCATTTTACTCTCTACAATATTTGTAGTTTCAAAACCAATTACAATATCATACAATCATGCTCATCATACAATATCATGCTCATTTCATCATTCAAGTTCAAGATCATTCAATATCAAATACTTCTCCCTCTTTCTTTTGATACATATCTCATGTTTGAATTTTTCAATCCTCTTTTTTTGCTTAATACTACTCCCCTTTTTGACATCAATCAAAAAGAAAAGAAAAATTAAGTTCAAATGAACAAATGGACACACACTTCTCAATATATTGCAATATAGTATGTGTATATGTGCTTCGATAGTCATATTTCATATTTGGCATTCTTATTGCGTATGTGTTGTGACATCTTTGAATTTTCAATCATGTGTATGGTGCCCAACATTCATATTTGTGAAAAAAAAAAAAAAAACTTCAAAAATCACATTTGTCGTGCATAATGCATCATTCAAATACCAAGATCATGACAATGTTATTAATATCGTTACATGCTCATAATTATGCTGTATTGCTCAAAAACCAAGTGATACATTCATGGATACCAATATACTTCTTTAGTTACCAATGTTGATGTTATATCATGCACTGCTCATGGATGCCAATTTTTCATTTATTCATGTGATCCATCATAGGCATACATGGTCAAGTCATTTCAAAACTCATGTTTCTAAAACATGCCTAATAACTTTATGCGCAGATTTAAAAAAAAAAAATAGTAAGCCATAAATCAATAATATTTTTGCATCATTGTTAAAGATTTCAAGATATACACATGTAGCATATGACACATAAGCATGAAGGCTATTATTCAAGAAACAAGGGGAAAGAAAGAAACCAAACTAAGTGTTGTATCATTCACCATATCAAAGTACATGCCAAAACAAACTTAGAGCATACGAAGAGACAAACCCTAGGTGTAGTGACCCGAAGAATAATAGTATTTAAATAATAAAGAGGGAAAGAAATGGAAATAGAGACAGAAGAAGGCAACAGGAGTGTTCGTTGACGACGTTGCACTTTGGGAGTAATAACCCAAAAATTTAATCAAGGACTTGTTGACGAATACAGGGGATTCATCGACAAGGATAACATAGGGTCTTGTCGACGAGGGTATGTTTCGTCGATGAGAAGATACCGAGAGGCTGTTTTGGGCGACTTCGAATTTCGTCGAAGAAGGGGAGAGTTCATTGACAAATTTCCTCTTGGCCTCATTGACGAGGTGACGTGGCTCATCGACAAATCCCACAGTATAAATAGTGTTAAACTCTAATTTTACACAAAAATTTTCAACAAAAAACTCTTTCTCTCTCCTTTACGATTCCTCTCTCCTCTCTCTTCGATTTCCGCCTCGTTAGTCGCCGAATTGACAATCTAAGGCCACCACAATACTCTTGGGAAAGTTTTCTTCAAGTCTGCCGGAGTGGATCACTGGTGGGACGAAATTGAATTTCATCCTAGATTCAGGGTAAGGTTTTTTTTTGTCAAAATTTGGCTTTCCAACAATTGTAGGAAATGTAGTAGGCAAAGAAATAGTAATATTTTGTTCTGAAAAATATTATTTTTAGGTCACTGAGTGGGGAGCCCTGCGGGTGTAAGGCCCGTTACAGTAGGAGATTTTAGCAGGAATCAGGTAAGGGAAATATGCTATGCTAGGCAATTCTAGTATGTTTTCAATATAAATTATACGTTTTTACTAGATTATTATCCATAGCAGAAATTTATATGGTTTATCAATTATGTTTGATATGTTTTAAATTACTGTGTGGCTTGAGAATATATACATAATATAAAGACATGTTTTACAGTAATTTTTAGGATTATATTTTACAGAATATACAGACAGGAAACATGTTTACCGTAATTTTTAGAATACCATGATTATACAGTTTTATAGTACCATGACATACAAATTTACAGTTAATCTCAAAAATACAGTTGTTATAGAAATAGTTTATTTCAACATCATGGTTAATACAACTATTAAAGAATCACGGTAAAACAGATAGTTATATACAGAAACATACTATATAGTATCAGACTCTGATGGACTATTACAGATACAATTTATAGAGCACTGTACCATAGCTACATATAGTTCAGAGTGTAACCACATATTTAGATAATACGTGGTAGATAAGTCGATCGTGTCTATGTTGTGGATAGGCTCCCCATTAGAGATGGGTTAAGGAGGGCCGATCTGACTGACGGAGTATAGTGGTTTATCCTGATAGGCCAACTAGTGATAAATCCCGCTTACGAGTTGCACAATCCTATCATCTGGGGTTAAATCATGACATACAGTTATCCATCCAGGGAAGTTTTCAGTTATTGTTATGTATGTACAGTTTCACAGAAACAGGAAATATACTTATGTACATTAAAAGTATTATGAATAGAAACCTAAATATACGGATATGTTAAGCAACATGGTTATAGGTGGTGGTCTATAATACTTGTATTGTATTTGCAGATTCAGTTATACATGCTTATATGGAATCAAATTTTCATAGTATTGCAACTCATTTGTCACACACTAGCAATAACATATTTTGTCTTACTGAGTGTCGTCTCATCCCATTAAATTAATATTTTTCAGGTGATCCAGCTAGGCGAGCAGAGCAGGATCGCAAATAGAGGGGGCTATAGTGCTACCCTGCCAGTAGGGTGAGTGTTTTTTTGGGAAAGAGGGGTATTTTTGTGTAGCGCTAACTTCAGTTGAGGGCATTTTGAGAGTAATTGTATATGTACATTTGGGAATATTCTAGCACTCTGGTATTGTATATATATGGTTATGGTTATATAATTTCAACTTCTCGCTGCTTAGGTTGATGGTTTTATATTAATTAGAAAATAACAGAGTAGTGGAATTTCATAGTATTTATTAGTATAAAAAAAAAATTTAGCAGGTTGTTACACTAGGTCAGTTGACTGACTATAGATTTTTCTTTAAGCTTTGTCTTTTTAGTTAGTTTTTCTACTATGTAGTATATTAAGCTCTCTTCTAATGGTTATAAATCTATCTTTTGAGAGAGGTTTAGTGAAAAAATCAGCCCAATGATCATTTGTATTAATGAATTCTAGAATAATGTCTTCTTTTTGAACATGATCTCTTTGGAAGTGATGTCTTATGTCAATGTGCTTGGTTCTTGAGTGTGAGATTGGATTTTTAGATATGTTTATCGCACTCGTATTATCACACTTAATTGGTATAGTTGTGTATTTCAAATTGAAATCTCTTAATTGCTATTTCATGTACAATGTTTGTGCACAACAACTCTCGACTGCTACATATTCAGCTTTAGTAGTTAACAAATCCACGAAGTTTTGTTTCTTAGAGAACCAAGAAACTAAAGATCTTCTTAAGAAGTGGCATGTGCCACTTGTACTTTTTCTATCTATTTTACACCCTGCATAGTCCGCATCTGAATAGCTAATCATTTTAAAACTGGTGTCCTTAGGATACCATAGTCCTAAGTCCTTAGTGCCTATTAAGTATCTTAGGATTCTCTTAACAGCTATTTGGTGTGATTCCTTAGGTGCTGATTGAAAACGTGCACACATAAACACACTAAACATTATGTCGAGTCTACTAGCAGTAAGATATAGGAGACTTCCAATCATACCTCTATAATACTTTGAGTCTACGGGTTTTCCCTTTTCATCTTTGTCTAGGCCGATGGAGGTACTCATAGGTGTTCTTATAGGTTTGCTATTTTCCATACTGAATTTTTGTATCATTTCTTTTATGTATTTGGATTGACTTATAAAAGTCCCATTCTTTGCTTGTTTAATTTGCAGTCCAAGAAAATAGTTTAACTCTCCCATCATGCTCATTTCAAATTCTTCTTGCATACATTTTGCAAACTCTTTATATAGATGTTCATTAGTGGCTCCAAATATTATATCATCTACATAGATTTGAATTAAAAGTATGTCATCTTCCTTAGTTTTAATGAACAAGTTGCTATCTATTTTTCCTCTTGAAAAACCTTTCTTAATTAGAAATCCACTAAGTCTTTCATACCAAGCCCTAGGGGTCTGTTTTAATTCATATAAAGCCTTTTTTACTCTAAATACATGATTAGGATTTTCTATATTTTCAAAACTAGGGGATTGTTCAACGTATATCTCTTCATTAATATACCCATTTAAAATGCACTTTTGACATCCATTTGGTATAACTTAAATTCTTTGTATGAAGCATAAGCTAACAACATTCTTATAGCCTCCATTCTAGCTACGGGGGCAAAGGTTTCATCATAGTCTATCCCTTCTTCTTGGTTATACCCTTTAACTACAAGTCTAGCTTTGTTTCTAATGATTATACCATTCTCATCCTTTTTATTTATAAATACCCATTTAGTTCCAATGATCGAATGATTTTCAGGTTTGGGTACTAATTTCCATACTTTGCTTCTTTCAAATTGGTTTAATTCTTCTTGCATAGCAATTATCCAAGATTCATCCTTAAGGGCCTCTTCAACATCTTTAGATTCATTTTGAGATAGGAATGCATAGTGATTGCATAGGTTCTTTAGAGAAGATCTAGTAGTTACACGTCTAGATGGTTCACCTATAATTTGTTCTTGAGGGTGATCTTTCTTATACTTCAATTCTCTTGGTAATTCCGGATTTTCTATAAGTTCATCTTTTGGGTTTTCTTCATCTATTTCCTTTTCTTCCTTGATTTCTATCTCATCTTTTTTTTTTTTGAAAATATGATCATTTTCTTCATTTTTGACTTCTATTAAAAAAGGATTTGACTTATCAAAGTCTACGTGAATTGATTCAATTATGGTGAGTGTTCGTTTGTTATAGATCCTATAGGCCTTACTATTTGTAGAATATCCGAGGAAAATACCTTCATCCGATTTAGCATTAAATTTTCCTAAGTTATCTTTGTTAATGAGTACAAAAAACTTACACCCAAAGACGTGAAAGTAGGTTATGTTAGGCCTTCTTCCTTTCCATAATTCATAGGGTGTCTTGTTTAGGCTTGATCTAATAGAAACCCTATTGATTACATAGCAAGCTGTATTTACAGCTTCGGCCTAGAAATACTCGGGTAAGTTATTTTTATTAAGTATAGTTCTTGCCATTTCTTGAAGGGTTCCATTTTTTTTCTTCCACAACTCCATTTTGTTGTGGGGTTCTAGGTGCTGAAAAGTTATGGCTTATGCTATGATCATTGCAAAATTTTTCAACGTCTTGATTCTTAAATTATCTACCTTGGTCACTTCTTAGTTTTGAGACATTGTACCCTTTCTCATTTTGAAGCTTCTTGCATAGAGTGATTAACAAATTACAAGCTTCCTCTTTGTTAGCTAAAAACAATACCCATGTGTATCTGGAGTAATCATCAACAATTACGAAGGCATATTGTTTTCCTCCTAAGCTTTGGGTTCTAGTAGGACCAAACAAGTTTAAGTATATGAGTTCTAGGGGCCTACTAGTTGATATATGTTTCTTCTTTTTTGATGTTTTTCTTGATTTTTTTTCCTAGTTGACAAGCATCACACACTTTATCTTTGACAAATTTTCTGTTAGGCAAGCCTTTAACTAAATTCTTTTTAGAAAGCTTGGATATAAGATCCATGCTTACATGTCCTAGCCTCCTATGCCAAAGCCAACTATTTTCACTCATGGCCGCTAAGCAAGTTATATTTTGAGAAATCAAGCTATCAATGTTTATGCAATATACATTGTTCATTCTATGTGTAGTGAATAATGTCTTATGATCCTTAGAATTCTGAATTATGCATTTGTCTTTCTTAAATGTTATTTCAAATCCTTTGTCGCTAAGTTGACTGATGCTTAATAGATTATGCTTTAGACCATCAACTAACAAGACATCATCTATAGCGAGTGAAGAGTTTTTACCTATTTTACCAATTCTGATGATCTTGCCTTTTACATTGTCGCCAAAGGTTACAAATCCTCCATCCTTTTGAGTGAGAGAAGTGAACTTAGATTTATCTCCTGTCATATGCCTTGAACACTCGCTGTCCAAGTACCATTTATCTGTAGACAGAGTGGTCCTAAAGCAAACCTACAAGAAAGGATTTATGTTGTTACTTTTGGAACCCAAATTTTCTTAACTTTCTCTAAATCTTGTTTAGTTTTAGCATTTATCTTCCGTTCATTTTTTACTTTAACATACTTTTTTTTAAGTGGACAATTAAACATTATATGACCTTTATTTTTACACATGTAGTAAATAGTATGTTTATAAATGTTCATTGATGAAGTACTTGCATAATGTTTAGATTGATTTACAAAATATCCCATAAACAAGTTTTTCTTTGTTTTGGTTGATGTTCCATTGTAACCAATTCCTTCTTTGTTATTTTCCATCCTTTGTTGTCCTACCATTTTTTCAAAGTTATCTTTACCTTTGGTAAAGTTGTAAATGACCTTTTCCTTTTCTTGAATTTGGTTTTTAAGATCATTTATTTATTGTACTCTTTTTCTATCTTCATTCATTTGAGACTTAGCTAATTTTTGAGACAAGTTATCTACCTTCTCAAGCTCCTCAATCTTTAAGTCTTTTCCTTTTTCAACAAGGTTTGAGGATTCAAGCTAATTTCTAAGTGTTTAGTTTTGTTGTTTCGAGCTTATGTTCCTCTTTGAGAATTTAATGAACATATTATGGAGAGAGAATAATTCAGCTTGAAGTTCTTTATAAGAA
The DNA here is from genome assembly GCF_029873635.1 of Malania oleifera. Lineage (NCBI taxonomy): Eukaryota > Viridiplantae > Streptophyta > Magnoliopsida > Santalales > Ximeniaceae > Malania > Malania oleifera. The sequence goes on along the minus strand of NC_080422.1, from coordinate 70,613,024 downwards.
GGCATGCTTTCACACGAGTTACTACATGATTCATCTCACGAATCCTCAGAGAGAGAGTGGTAAGAGTTTACCTCTTCGTTAAGTGCCATGAAGCACATGTTTGCTACTTCTTGATCGCTTGACTCGCTCTTCGATTCACTCGAACTTGTGTCTTCCCAAGTTGCCTTCATTGCAAGCTTATTTTTCCTCTTTTCTTTCTTGAGTTGTGGGCAGTTTGGTTTGATGTGTCCAACCTTTTTACAGTGATAGCAAGTGGGAGGTTCATTTTTGCTTTTGTATTCCCTTTTATTACTTTCACCTTTTTCAGCGTTTGATTCGTTGCATTTTCTAGTGAATTTCTTATTTCTTTTGACGAATTTTCTGAGTCTTCTAGTTATGAGAACTAAGTTTTCCTCTTCTAATTCACTAGATTCATTATCTTCTTCACTTGAATGTTCTTTCAAGGCTTTTAGAGCGATAAATTTTTTATTTTTATTTTCAGTACTTCTTTCTTTCAAAATCATTTCATAAGCTAGGAGTGATCCTATGAGTTCATCTAATGAAGTTGTTTTGAGGTTTTTCCCTTCCGTTATGGCTATGGCTTTCAGTTCCCAAATAGGTGGAAGTGCTCTTAGAATTTTACAAATCATCTAATGGGTGGAGTATATTTTTCCTAAGGCACTTAGTGAGTTTATGATATATGTGAACCTAGTGTACATGCTTGTTATAGTTTCATCGGAACTCATCCTAAAAGCTTTGTATTCACTGGTTAACATATCAATTATTCTTTCCCTAACATCTACTATGCCTTCACATGTTACCTCTAATTTATCCCAAATTTCTTTAACTGTTTTACACACCATTACTCTATTGAATTCATTTGCGTCAAGTGCACAGTACAGGGCATTTACTGCACTTGAGTTAATTTGCAGCATTTTGAAATCTGATTCGGTTAGTTCTTTTTCTTCTTTAGGTACTTCTTTCTCATCTACTAGTTTAGTGGGGATCAGATTTCCATTTGTGACAACATTCCATGCCTTCCAGTCCATTGTTTGAAGGTTAGAGCAATGCCTCTCCAAGCAATACCCCATGCTCGGCCACTCCTTCAATAGGCTAGAACTGCACCCCTCCAAGTGATACCCCACTCTTGGTCAACAATCCAACAACCTAGAATCATCAAGAAACAAGAATCAAGTAGAAGAGAACTTGTGTACAAGAGAAACTCTCAGATAGAGTAGGTTAGTACAACAATTAGCATAATATACTTCAATGTAAATTCAATATAAAGAAATTGAAGCTCAATGTAAATATATCATCAATATAATCTTTCTTTGAATGAAAGATTTAGACTTTAAAGCAAAATTTTGTGTGAGATGATCAACGAGAACTCAGTTGAGATACCAGCAAGATGTGAGCAAGAAGACTTTTGAGAATTGAAAGCACTTGAGAGTACTAGATTGCTGAAAATATTTCTTGGTTTTTAAAATCCTTGTCTTGGGGCTATTTATAGAGTTTAAAAAATTAATTCCTTGCTCCCCAAGTTTACTTGGAGTGTTGAGTTTACAAAAAAATGGAGCCCAAGAAACCAAATGTAAAAATTTTCCTATTAGTATTTTTAAAAATCTCTCGAGTGGCAGTCGCTTGGCACGACTAGTCAGGCGCTTATCTTAGTTAAATTCAAAATTCAGAACATTGGTAGTCGCCTGTCAAAACACAGATAGGCACCTCAGATGACCAGGCAGGGGCCTGTCAGGCTACCATCAGGCGGCTAGCACCTTTTTGTCTGCTAGTTCTTAAAAAAACACAAATATAGTTAGTCACCTAGGAGTTTTGGGCAGGCGCCTGAGCTTTCAACCACATTTGTTTTTTAAGATTTGACTTTAAAAATTCTTTTCATTTGAGACCTCATTATTTATAACTTTGGAAATCATATTTCAAGGTCTTTAAAAATGGTTTCTTAAGATTTTAATTTGTCCTAAAGAGCTTCAATACTTTTTATATTGATTTTTACTTGAAGTACTTACATAAGACTTCCTTATGACTTTTGACATTCTGCACTTAAGTCTTTATCCTTTGTTCTTTCTTTGGCTCCATCTTGTCTTCAAGCTTTGAGCAAGTTCTCTTTAACATCTATGCTCTCATGATCTTCAAGTTTTAATAGATCATCTTTGAATCCATACCTTTTAAGCTTCATTTGATCATTTTGAATCCATGCCTTTTTACTTTAAGCTTTTATTGATCCTTGTGAGCTTTTGACCTTGTTGTCATATATTTGAGTCCTGAAATATCATCACTTAACCAAATATGTTAAGTTCCTCTTATTTGTTATCATCAAAACAAGATTTTAAGCCTTGTAAGGCCTAAAATCTCCCCCTTTTTGATGATGACAAATAAGGAACAAAAAATTAAGTAAGTCTTAAAAAGACTCCCTTTCAATAAGCATCAACTTAAGACTATTTGCAATATATCTAGATCAAGTTATCAACTTAACAATATTTGGAATATCAAGATCAAGTTCAATATTAATTTCAATATCATTATCATGCTCATATATCACAGTCACGTCATAGACACCGATATATCATCTTAAGTATACAGTATCATGCTCAATTTTTGCCCAAAATTTCTTCTCCTTTTGACATTAATCAAAAAGAGTAAGATATCAAGAAAAATGTATAAATACTAAGTCAATAAATTGTATATCATCATTTTTTCAATGATTTCCATAAATCATGATATCATTATTTATCAAGTCTAACTCCCCCTGAATGCAATGCATTTTATATTCAATAGGTTTAGACTATGAAGTTACCAATTGTGCTTTTAAATTTATCATGCCATGCTTCAAATATTAATTATTTCATGTAAGTGCTCATGGATACCAATATCAAGAATAAAACCTATACTATATCAATATCATAGCATGCACATGGATACAAATATGCAGTTATGCTCAAGTATCAATTAACATACACATGGAAAATATATTTCATAGATACCAATAGTAATATTATATCATAAGCTACTTATGGATATCAATTTATGTTCATAGATACCAATTTTTCAATTCACCTCTCTCTCTCTCTCTCTCTCTCTCTCTTTCTTTCTCTCTCCCTTTTTGACATTAATAAAAAAGGTTATCAATAAGCATATGTATTCTAATGTAAGGTACAATACAAGACAAATAAGCCTTGGACAATTCATCCATTGATTGTGACCAACAATATTATTTTCATTTGTTTCAACATGACAAGTATCAATAAGCTCGAAAACTCATCTTTATTTCCCTATTTCAACATGTCTAATATCTTTGTATTGTGAAATGATTTTCCATAGGTTTGATCAAGGAGAATTTTTCTTCTAGAGTTAGCCATATGCTATGAGCATAAAACAAATTCATTGCACCTACAATCCTTTAATCAACTGTATTTCATATTTTTCACTTATGATCTTTGTTAGTGATTGATTTTCTAAATCTCAAGTATGTGCACATAATATTATATGTTATGCTCTAAAATATTTTAACCTTAAGTACTTATAACTGTTCATCTAAGGTTATGCTTTTTCATGCCTTTAGTTATAGCTGAAATATCCACCATGATATGCATAGTTAATATAGACTTTCATATTATGCATCAAATCTTTATGGTAGACATATCTATTTATATTTTATGAGTTAAGCACTAAAGCATGTCTATTATTAGAGCACATTTATAATTATCCCATTATTTCTTTTAGGATTGGTTAACTTAAATTCTATAGGTTGTTGAGCCATTTCAAATCCATTTCATTTCAGCATAATTTTAGCTTTCTTAACTCCTAATAAGAGAATACTTATACCTAAAATCTATGGTTTATGAACTAGTCTTTCATCTTGGTACCCATACTTTCTTGGGTCCGGATGGTTTAAGAGATGTTTCTTTAACTTTCCAAACTTGTCTAATTTTCACATCTTTCCTCTTTAATGGACATTCAAACTTTATATGACCCTTCTTCTGACATAGGAAGCATGTAGTGTGCGTATAAGCATTAGATGAGGTGCTAGCATAGTTTTTGGAGGCCTTTATAAAGTACCCCATATAGAGGTTCTTTTTCTTTGTATTTTCAACTCCATTAAACCCTATGCCTTCTTTATTTAAAGACATTCTTTGAGCACCAATCATTCTATCAAAGTTTTCTTTTCCTTTAGTGAAATTGTAAATGATTTTTTCCCGATCCTCATTCTTTGTTTCCCAAATGTGTAATTTAAACCACAAAAGATGGGCGATCTAGTAGATGATTGACCCTCTCCAAAGGGAGCTACTACTAGGTGTGCCATATAGATTTTTATGCAAGGTGTAGTCCCAAGAGAAGGGGGGGGGGGGTGAATTGGGTTATTAAAATTTCTTTTAATTCTTTTCAAGAATTCCTAACCACTTGTTACTTTAACAAACACACAGCAAAAGCTTAGTTACTTAAGCAATCCACAACCCAATACTTAAAAAAACATTCAACCAATTGTCAACTTAAAATAATAAATCACAAAATACCAAACCAAGATATAGTATGCAACACTTTGCAATTTTCAGCTTTGTTTGCAGCCCTGTGTATATATGTAGGCCCTGTGTTGATGAGTTTGATTTCTTAATATGAATCACAATATGAAATCCAACACTCTTTCCAAAAACTTAGACTTTAAATAAACTTTCAGTTGATAAGTCTTAGGTGTTAACCAATGAACGTACTCCCTTACGATTTTCGTAATTTGTATTGATCAACTAACGTACTTTCTTTTGATTTTTATAAATCCAAAATTCAAATTAATCTTTAGTTTATTTAATATCCTATCCACATAGTGTATATGTTCAAAAATTAATTCAACCACGCAATTAATATATGCTGAAAAGTAAAGAGAGTAAGGAAGGAGAGTGACACCATGTTCTTTATGAGGTTCGGCTTATCCCCAGCCTATGTCCTTGCCTTTGGCCAATACCACCAAAGGATTCAACTATACCATTCCTTTCTGGGTAGAACAAACCTTTTACAAGTGATACCCCACACTCAAACACTCCTTAAGTAGGCTAGAGCAATGCCTCTCCAAGCGATACCCCACGTTCGGTCATTCCTTCAATCGGCTAGAGCTGCACCTCTCCAAGTGATACCGCACTCTTGGTCTATGATCCAACAACCTGGAATCATCAAGAAACAAGAATCAAGTAGAAGAGAACTTGTGTACAAGAGAAACTCTCAGATAGAGTAGGTTAGTACAACAATTAGCACAATATACTTCAATGTAAATTCAATATAAAGAAATTGAAGCTCAATGTAAATATATCACCGATATAATCTTTCTTTGAATGAAAGATTCAGACTTTAAAGAAAAATTTTGTGTGAGATGATCAGCGAGAACTTAGTTGAGATACCAGCAAGATGTGAGCAAGAAGGTTTTTGAGAATTGAAAGCACTTGAGAGTATTAGATTGCTGAAAATATTTTTTGGTTTTTAAAATCCTTGTCTTGGGGGCTATTTATAGAGTTTAAAAAATTAATTCCTTGCTCCCCAAGTTTACTTGGAGTGTTGAGTTTACAAAAAATATTGGAGCTCAAGAAACCAAATGTAAAAATTTTCCCATTAGTTTTTTTAAAAATCTCTCGAGTGGCAGTTGCTTGGCATGACGAGTCAGGCGCGTCTCTTAGTTAAATTCAAAAGTCAAAACACTGACAGTTGCCTGTCAAAACATAGGCAGGCATCTTAGATGACCAGGCAGGCACCTTTCTGTTTGCCAGTTCTTACAAAACACAAATATAGTCAGTCGCTTGGGAGTTTTGGGCAGGTGCTTGAGCTTTCAACCTCATTTGTTTTTTAAGATTTTTTTTTGAAAACTCTTTTCATTGGAGACCTTCATTATTTATAACTTTGGAAATCATATTTCAAGGTCTTTAAAAATGGTTTCTTAAGGTTTTAATTTGTCCTAAAGAGCTTCAATACTTTTTATATTGATTTTTACTTGAAGTACTTACATAAGACTTCCTTAAGACTTTTGACATTTTGCACTTAAGTCTTTATGCTTTGTTCTTTCTTTGGCTCCATCTTGTCTTCAAGATTTTAGCAAGTTCTCTTTAACATCCATGCTCTCATGATCTTCAAGCTTTAATAGATCATCTTTGAATCCATGCCTTTTTACTTTAAGCTTTTATTGATCGTTGTGAGCTTTTGACCTTGTTGTCATATATTTGTGTCCTGAAATATCATCGTTTAACCAAATATGTTAAGTTCCTCTTATTTTTTATCATCAAAACAAGATTTTAAACTTAGGCCAACAATTGACTTGGCTCGATCGATCGAACCAAATTGAACGCATCGTCCACGGTCGATCGAACCATGACAGTGATCGTTCCCACCTTCCTCGGCCACCTGAACTCTTAGTTCAAAATCACCCCGGGCGACCGAATTATGAAGTTCGATTGACCGAACTATTCATTGGGCAACCAAACCTTGAACGTTTGGAAATTGCGTTGGTCCAGGCACCCGGACTCATCCTCGGGCACCTAAAGTCAAAAAGTTAACTTTTCTATCTGTGTCTGTTCGAGCGACTGGCCCTAAGGACTGGGCGACAAAAAATCTCAGGTTGTCTTATTTTTACCGTGGTTAATTAAGGTCAAAAAATTAATTAAACTTCTTTTAAATACCTAATGTGTCCCCAACGACTATTTTTTGAAGGTACTCTATATATACCCCTCATTTGCCTTGATTAGCAAAGGTAATTAGCAAAATTCCTCTCGAATTTTTATATTTCTTTTGCTATATAATTTACATTCGAAGCATATTTTTTTTAATACTCTCTCTTACACTTGCTTGGAAATATTATTTTTGAAGTAGAGAGTTTCATATTATTCCTCTCTTGCAAATCAATTGTAAGTTTGTAGGGATTTGATTGTGGTTATTGTGTGCATCTTTCAAATCATTTCCTTAGCATTACTCTCACATATTAATACATATTTGAAAAATCTTTTTGAGAGTTTTGCTTAATTGTTTATTCCCTTAATATTTCGTATATAAATTTTTGATTGGGGAATAACTTGTTTTAGTTTCCTAGTCTTTGCATTCAAATTGCAAGACTTGAGAGCTTGCTTACTTTTTTTGATAAATCTTTTGCAAGTTTAAATCCTAAGTGTCTGTTGTGAATACATTTGATAAAATATCTTTATGATACTGGATTAGGGTTTTGAGGCAACCTTGAATATTCATCTGTTGAATATATTGTCTTGAATTAAAATTTCAAGATCTCACTTGAGCATTAATTCTCTATCATATGTGAGTGCATTGTTTACTGTATTGAACTGTAGTACATATCTCCTTGTGTAGAAGCATTTAAATTGTACGCAAACTTTATATTTAGTGTTGTATTCCGGGCATGGCCTGAGGGGGTGTTAATCTAGCCTGTATGGATTAGTTGTAAAGGTTGAGGTCAACCCCTGGTAATTTGACCTGGTGTTGTATATGGTGCCGATCCACCTGTTAAGTGAGCATTAGTGGAATCCTCGGGCTTGCAAGCTAGAGGCGGGGATGTAGGCAGTATTGGCCGAACTCCAATGACATATCGTGTGTGCTCTATTTTATATTTACCCATATTATATTTAACTGCGCATTTTGTATTTGCTTAGAAAGACCCTAGGTTATGTATTACTGTTGCTGGTTAGATTAACCTAGGTAGAAAATTTTTAAATACCCAATTCACCCCCCTTTTGGGAATACACCAATTCCAACAATTGGTATTAGAGTCTTGTTGCGTAGACTTAAACGTTTTTACAAAATATTGCAATGACTCACATTGGTGTATCTCCATTCGGAGAGGGATGATCACCTTCTAGTCCTCCATTATTTTGTGGTGTTGATTACACCGCTTAGAAATTTAGAATGAGCATATTTATAAAAGCAATGAACTGGAAGGCTTGGCAAGTGATTGTTAAAGGAAGTGGTGCACAGATTTTTGAAAATGAGTTCAACTTGATTAATTCTAATGCCATGAATATGCTATACTACGCCTTAGAGTCTAATATTTTTCTTGAGATCATGGCATGTAAAAGTGCACAGGAGATCCGGGTTAAGCAGGAAAAGAGATATTGAGAGACCCAGGAAAAGGAGATTGCCACTCTAGAAGCTCCAAGATCAGATAATTTGGTAGTGGTAGATCATGAGCTAACCACAATAACCAGCGAGGAGGTATATGTCTCACCTTCTGGTTTAATTAATATTACATGTGATGATTCATCTGTTGATTCTTGCAACACATTATTTGATGAATCATTTGTTGAATGTTGTTATAATCCTGTTGATGACATATGCAATTATTCATATAATGATTGTGTTAAATTTTGTGATGAAGCATGTGTTGAATTCAATGATGAAATCATGACTTATAATGAAAAACTATAAAATGCTTTAATAAAAATGCATAAATTTCTAGGTAGTTTATCTACGAAGAAGATGCTTCTGAAAAATGAAACTAAAAGGATGGAAAAGTAATTAGAAAAATTAAAAGAGTATCATGCCATCCTTGAAAAGAAAAAAGATTGAAAAGATATTGAGAATTTTATGCTTAAAGGAAGAAACAGATGATTATTCTAGTGTTTTAATCAAAGCTGAAAATAAAAAGAATAATCATAACGAAAATTTCGCAATTAAAAGGAAAAATATTTTCAAAGAGGGTTCATGTTCTATTTATCAAACCCATAATCATGCCTCATCAAGTGAAAACAGAATAAATAAGCATATCCCTTCACGAAAATCCAAAACTTGCTTATTTCAAAAAATGAAATGGCACATTCAATCT